>NC_142523.1:37869036-37976536 GCF_964205215.1 Stylophora pistillata | reverse complement strand
GGGACATGAAACCCTTAAATGTCCAGAGCTTGAGCGAAAGTCAGTTGACAAGCGTTGGCAGGTAGTAAGGAGGAGCCGGCTTTGTTTTAACTGTTTAAAGCCTGTAAATACTTTCCACTATTCTTCAGTCTGCCGCCAACCCAATTGCAAGGTTGAAGGATGTGGCCGGCGTCATCACACTATACTTCATGGTGACTGGGATCCTACCACGGAGGAAAAGGGACATGCAACATTAAGTGAATTTGTGGCTTCGTACAACTCCAAGATGCAACAAACCTTGTTACTGACTGGGACAGCCATGCTGGTTTCAGACGGTTTCCAGAGAGCACCTGTAAGGGGTTTGTTTGACTCAGGAAGCCAAAGGTTTTATATCAACAAGAACGTTGCCGAATCATTTGCCCTTGATGGACCTTCTGAGGTCCTTAGTGTATCCGTGTTAGGGGGAGAAACCAGTCAAACGAAGAGAATGAGGAAAGTCAGGTTCTCGCTCGCCTCTGCTCAAGAAAACATTTCAACGCCAGCTAGCATGGAGGCCCTCATCATTGACAAGATCTGTACACCACTAGAACCAGTGGAGATCAGGTTAGAAGATTACCCCCACCTGCAGAACTTGATACTTGCTGGCTCGTACCCTCGTGGACCAGTTAACGTCGATATTTTGATAGGAGCAGACTTTTACTTTTCATTCATGAGTAGTAAATGCAAGAAAGGGGAAACCACTCATGCTCCCACAGCAGTAGAGTCAACACTTGGATGGATTGTAGGAGGACCCATCGAGGGTCTTCCTTCCAAGAACACTCAATCCATGCTGTCTAACGTGTGTATCGATCCAGTCATGGACAGTCTTAAGCAGTTTTGGAAGCTGGAATCTATTGGAATTGTAGATAAAAGGAATGCATCTATGTCCTTAGAGGAAGAAGAGTTTGTTAGACAGTTCAACGAGGGACTGAAGTTTGATGGTAAGCATTATGAAGTACCGCTGTTATGGAAAAGCGATGCTCTGCCATTGAAGTCAAACTCCCGCCAGGTAGTCAAGAGACTTGAGAGCGTCGAAAGACAGCTTAGAAGAAATCCAGAGAGAGCCAATGCTTACAGAGGACGCCATCCATCGATGAACAGACGGAACATCAAAAGACCTTTGGGGGAAACACCACCTAGTAACAGAGCCCTACGAGGCTCTAACATGAGCAACATGACCACGACGGAGGAGCCTCGAGTTGAAGAAAAACAGCCGGTTGAGAAAAAAGTTGTTGCCAGTAAAGTGAGCGGTACAGTGAAGTGGTTTAACGTGAAGAACGGTTATGGCTTTATCAACAGAGATCACAACAGGGAGGATATATTTGTTCATCAGACTGTCATCAAGAAGAAAAATCCCAGGAAGTACTTGCGCAGTGTCGGAGATGGGGAGACAGTGGAGTTTGATGTTATATCAAGAGCGAAGGGTCTAGAAGCAGCCAACGTGACAGGACCAGATGGAAGCCCTATGCAAGGAAGCAAATATGCTCCCCACCGCCGAATAAACTCCTACCGCAACTATCGAGATTTCCTTCGTGCGAGACGCCGCTCCCGTGGCGGGCCCAACTCCGCTACCAACGGAGAGGTTAAACCAGACAGGTTAAACCGGAGAGGTTAAACCGGAGGAGGATGATAAGGAGAAGAAGCGACCCCGCCGAAGACGACGTCCCAGATATAGGCGCAGGTCTGATGAGGAACGCCCTGAAGGCGATGAACAAGAAGAACGAGATGGTGATCATGAAAGAGGAGAAGAGGGAGAAGAGCGTCCGGCACAGAATCGTCGCCGTCATCGTCCTTACCGCAGATCCTACAGGCACCCTCGTAGAGATGACGGAGGGAGAGGAAAGTGGCCGATGGGAAGAGTTGAAAGATTGCTACCTGGAAAAGATGGCTTGATCCGTACTGTTGTTTTGAAGACAAAGAAAGGGCTTCTAAGGAAACCTGTACAGAGGCTACCTCGTCTGGAAGCAAGCAGTACTCAATTCGAAAGTGGTGAATTAGGTGAAAGTGGTGCTTACGGTGGGGAGTCGTTACTCGAAAGGTCAAGAAAAGAGAGAGGAAGAAACAAGTTACACAGAAATTAGTGTCAAGTCTCCAAAAGTATTGGAGAGCTGGGGAGGATGTTCGGGCCCGGACACGCACTGGGAGGATCTCACGCCCCCCAGTGAGACTGGACTTATGATAGGACCACCCTACTGAGGACATTTTTTGCTGCGTTACTACTATGGTACAACAAAACATGTGGTATTCGCTTGAAGTTATTTTAGTAGTCTGAACAAAACATTTCAGTAGTCGGAACAAAACATTTTAGTAGTCTGAACAGAACAGATGGTGAGTTCCTGACAAAATTTTGCCAGCCAATTGTCATGCTAGAAAAGATCCCGTTGAGGACTATCAAAAATGCTTAGGAAAAAATTCTGGGAAAAACATGTTATTTAAAGAGAGATTATCTCTAAATATAATGTACTATGTGAGAAAACTGGGCAGAGACAAAACATTCTCTCATTCTCTAGAGTGTCCGTCCAAAATTATTACCTCTTATGATATTTAGCCTTCCCCCTGTTTTACTCTGGAAGTTAGACTAAAGCCCCTGCTCCCTTCCCCCTCTTTTTTATTTCCTCACCTACCACGAGGGAGTCATGAAGCAACACCAGTGTTAATGTAATGTAAGAACAAAAGGAAAAGAAAATATCAGTTTGGAATGTAATGCCAATCTTCAGAATGACAAAACTTATGCAACGAATGCTTTTTAGGAATTGCTCGTGGCATCTTTATGGATGGATCATTAAAACGAAAGTTAATAAGATAGAGACAACCAAGTACTTTTTGCTCATAATAACTTTATTCTTTCGCATTTTGTCTTTCTTAGTGAACTGCACGACTGGAACATACTTCTACAACGACACTGGGACATGTAATGACTGTCCTATAGGAACATATCAAGAGTTTGAAGCACAAGAGCACTGTTCTGTGTGTCCACCGCAAACTTCCACGACGATGACAAGAACAGAACAACTATCCGACTGTTTAGGTAACTTCTACATTAGCCTTTTCTAATGCAATATGTTATGTAAACAATCACGAAACAAAAGAAACGAAGTAGAGCGATCACGATTCCATAAAAATGATCAACATGCTTATCACGTGCAATAGGTGCGGATGAAAGAAATCAAAGAAGGTGAGAATTTTCTTTTAGGAAATCGTCTTTCGCTCCAAGAACTCTTTATCTCAACAGCGCATGCCCTCTGTTTCTAGAGGCTTCACCTTTGTAGGATCTCCAGACCCTTCGCAACCAAAACAACCTACAGTTGAGTCGATTGTCAGCTCTGCCTGACATTTTTCGCTACAGTCCGTTACAGTAAGGTTTACAAACCACTCCGTAGCTCACGAAATACTGAACAAAATGTATGATGCCCTCTGATAAGGTGGGGGAGATTAAACCCTGAGATTCTTTCCCCTTGATTTTAATTGTCTTTATTTTAGTCAGCTTAGCAAGGCTTGGATAATGCTTGTTCGCACAACAACAGAAACAACAAGAAAGAAACGAAAAAAAAAAATAAGCAAAAAAACAAAACAAAACAAAAATAAAAAGAATTAAAGTTTTTCGTCAGAATATAGTTATCAAACAATTTTTTTTTAATAAAACTTTCCATACCGATGTCCCTACCGATGTACTAGTGGTGATCACGCGTGTCATTTAGCGGTTCACGGTACACTTTTCAGTTGCTGGAATTAGGGATTTTCAAAGGAACACCTAAAAAAAAAAAAAACAAACAAACAGACAAACAATAACAATAACAACACACACTTAAAACCAAACAAATGGGATAGTTTGTACACCAAAATTATGCAATGAAGGAGATAGGTCACCCTGCTAGTTCAAGAGCTAAGGATCATAGTAACTTTTTTACCTGATCCATTGATTGAAATAAAAAAACCTTGTTCTCTGGATGCGCGCATGCTTATTTGCCTGAATGCGTGATTTTAATGACTGTCGATTAAGTCCAAAATTAATGTTAGCTATAAGATTTTCAATCCAAGATATGCTAGATTTACGGCGCAAACGTCATGAGCTTTTAAAGTAAGAAAACTCTCTCTGAGCTGTTGTTTACCATCGTTGTTTACAGCAATCAATGTTCATGGTTTGTTTCATAAAAGAGCTTGTGCGAGCGTTAAACCCGTTTCGTTAATGTCTAGCCCACCTTGAAATTAGTTCAAGGAAGGAAACGATTACAGGCGAGCTTGTGTTTGAATTAAAGTCTTACAGTAACAGCCCCCTTTGATAAATTCATTTTAAACTCTTCTAGTTCAAAAGGCTTCAACAAAGGTCTTTTAGTCTCAAATTTTAGATGCCTCTCCCATGTTTTAAAGTCACTGTTGTTGTTGTTGTTGTTGTTGTTGTTTCTGTTGCGACGAGATTCGAAATCACCCACTTTAGCCTTGAATCACTCACCTGGAGTGTACTGTTTTCTTTTTCGTCGTTTAATGTCCTTGTTCTCTTTTTACTCGGCAAGCTTTATGTCTGCCTGGGACATATTCCCCCACTGGATTAGAACCGTGTATATCCTGCGGTAAGGGCTTTTATCAAGAAATAGAAGGACAGAGAGCCTGCTTTAAATGTGGCGTAAACAAAACAACTTCCAAAGAAGGATCCAATAGTTCAATGCAGTGCAGAGGTATTATCAAAAGTTTTCATCTAAGATACACAGATTTTGTTGCTTTTTCCCCTTGTGATACGTAGGTGTAATGAAGCAATCCTTGTACCCTTCTCTTTAATGTTTCCCGTAGTGCCGTGTCCTCCAGGATCATATTCTCCGACTGGATTGGCTCCTTGCACTTTGTGCAATAAGCTCTCATTTCAGCCACAGAGTGAGAGTCGTTCATGTTTTCCTTGTCCAGGAACAACAATAACCAATATGTACGGATCAAGAAACTCTCAGGACTGTATAGGTTTGTTAAAGTATTGATTAAAACACTAAGGGCGAGGGAGCTTTGAGGAAGGCTTTTTTATGGCATTGGAAATGTTTCCCTGCAATATTTCGGTAATTGCTGTTAAAAGAAAAAAAAAAAACCAAGAGTTTTTCTATTTTTTTGATTTTTCTGCATAGATTTGCTTGAGGTTTTGCATTTATTACTTGTGAAGAGAAAGATCGAAAACGCGTGTTGCACCTTGAAAAGACGTAACACGAGATCTCTCCTTTCTTTAAGATTGTAAATGACGCGTCCGACATCGGCGGGTACAAAAGCAATGTTTATTTTTAGTAATTGCTTTAGTGATTTACCTAAGATATTTTTTTGCAACCTCTCACGAACATCATATGGCAACAAACTAGCAAGGTCTTAATGGAAACGTCACGTATACATTATTACCAATCTCGGCAAACTTTGTTTATTGTGTGAAGAAGGAAATACCCGGCCTTCCAAATTTGTGCAATTATGAATGCACAATACATCTCAACAGCAAAGTTTGACAATTTCCGGGGTTAGAAATATCTACCTCATCAGTCTATTCAGGCGTGCCATCAAGGCTGGATAAGGATTGTTGACGTCGTTCCGATCGAATATGTTTTGCCGTAATAGTAAGATCAATGCAAGGAAACAAAACGAGAAAGGGGAATTTAGCGTGCTTCGTTAATAATCATGCTGGTAAAGCTTACTAGACGAAAGAAAGTCTAGTTAAAAGTGGAAAGTAATATTTAATATATTCAGTGAAATACACCTTCCGTGACGCAAATCTTTCATGGATAACTCACTGAAAAGGAGTCTATTTTCTTGCTGGAGTGATTTTTCCGCCTATTAATATCATTATTATTATAATTATCGGTTCTAGTGTTATTATTATTGTTAGTATTATTATTATTATTATTATTATTATCATAATTATTATCTCTTTATTTGCTTGTTTGTTTTGTTTCGTTTTTCTTTTTTTATAGAAATCGATGAGTGTGATACTAGCCCATGCAGCAATGATTCCACATGCACAGACCTAATTGGCGACTTCTTATGCTCATGTAAACCGGGCTACACTGGAAAGCAATGTGACACCAACATTGACGACTGTAAAGAACAACCCTGTTTTAACAATGGTACATGTCATGACATGGTAGATAATTATACTTGCTCATGCGCTTATGGTTACCGAGGCTATAATTGCGAAGAAGACATCGACGAGTGTGCCTCATCGCCTTGCACTAACAATGCTTCTTGTGTAAATCTTCTCGGAGGATTCAGTTGTCGGTGCGAACCCGGTTACTCTGGCAAACTGTGTGACACGGACATTGATGAATGTCTCATATCTCCTTGTCAGAATGGAGCAACATGTAGAGACAAAATAAATAATTATGAGTGTATCTGTGCTGCAGGTTACAGAGGGGATGACTGCCAAGAGAATATAAATGACTGTGGAAGAAACCCTTGTCTTAACGGAGGCCAATGTCTTGACCAAATCGCCGGTTATCATTGTGTTTGTCCCTCTGGCTTCAACGGGACAGAGTGTGAGTTCAATATTGACGATTGCGCTGATGCCGGCTGCAAAAATAACGCAACGTGTGTTGATGAGGTTGGCGGGTTTCTCTGTATCTGTGAGAAGGGTTTTTCTGGAAAAACCTGCGAGGTTGATATCGATGAATGCGCCTCCAGTCCCTGTAGAAACCAAGGAAAGTGCAGGGATATTGTAAACGGCTACCACTGTGACTGCCTTGACGGTTTTGATGGCTTGCAATGCGAGAACAACATCGACGATTGTGCCGTGAGTCCTTGCTCAAACAACGGTTCCTGCCAAGATGACATAAATGGCTTCACCTGCATATGTCTTGCAGGCTTTTCAGGTAAAATATGTGAAGAAGACATCGATTTCTGTGCTTCGACACCTTGCTTCAACAACGGATCGTGTTTTGATGGTATCAGTTCCTTCACGTGCCAGTGCGCGGATGGTTTTGATGGTGAACAGTGCCAGAACAACATAGATGATTGTAAAATTGGAAATTGCTTAAATAATAGCACTTGTGTTGACGGTATAGACGAGTACAAATGTGTTTGTACTGAGGGATATGCTGGTACCGACTGTGAGATTGATATTGATGACTGTGGAAAGATCCCATGTGTTAACGAAGGGACCTGTATCGATCTCGTGAATGACTACCTGTGCAACTGCATGGGAGGATATACAGGGAAGAACTGTAGCATCAATATAAACGAGTGCACAAACTTTCCATGTTGCAATAATGCTACTTGCATTGACAAAGTTGACAACTACACGTGTGCCTGCGTTGATGGATTTACCGGACAGCACTGTGAAGTGAACATTGACGATTGTGTGTTGAACTCGTGTAGTAGAGGATCCACCTGCAGGGACGGATTAGATACCTACAGCTGCGACTGTGCGTCCGGATTCACTGGCGAATTCTGTGGGTTGGAGATTGATGAATGTGCATCTTTTCCCTGTTACTATGGCGGGAAATGTTACGACAAGGTAACGTGCTATTTTAGGTCATACAGAAATACATATGCATATATATATATAAAGTGTGACTTGATTTTCGTAGAACAGTGCTCAATACATAGAAGTAGAGCGAAGTATATATTGTGGGAGGAAAAAGACAAGTAAACTACAAGTTCATCCCTACAAGCCTGTTTCGTGGTCGCCCACTCCTGATGAGTGGGCGACCACTCATCAGGAGTATATATATATATATATATATATATATATATATATATATATATATATATATAGAATATATATATAGAATATATATAGAATATATATATAGAATATATATATATATATATATATATATATATAGAATATATATATGTATATATATGTATATATATATATATGTATGTATGTATGTATATATATATATATATATACATATATATATACATATATATATTCTATATATATATACTATATATATAGAATATTTATATATATATAGTTGTTGGCTCGAGGCCTTTTAACTTGTTATATATATATATATATAACAAGTTAAAAGGCCTCGAGCCAACAGTGACGCCGCGCCAGAAGGATCCAAAAGGATTCACAGTCCAAACCTCGATGGTAGGAGAAGTAGTGTGGCACACGAGGACGGACAACTTCGAGCGAAGGAAGACATATACTCAATAAAAAGTCTAAAAAGTTTAATAAAAAACGTTTCGGTCCGAGACCTTCATCAGTTGTAATACAATGACTTAAAAATTCCTTAAATAGATTTATATAGGGCGTGGTAAAACATATAAACAAACACAGTAATTACTATGCGAAAAATTATTACTATAAAAAGAAATGGAAAAACTGTCGAATCCACTGAAAATATAAAGGAACCAGCGTTGACTTGAAAGGCGAGAATTGCTCTAAAATTCCCAATTAACGCTAAGACTGGAACCTTTGATGCCCGCCCAATTTGAAAAAATTCTCCGCATTAATTATAGTTTATTATTTTTTTGGAGTGAAATTCCTGGCGCTTATTCAAGCCGAAGGGTGCCAGAGAGAACAGCTGTGCGCTCCAATATGCTTCTTTGGTAATTAGAAGTTTCTCGATGTTACCTGAATTGTTTACTGTTGCTTGCACTTGATCAATGCATTGGAATGAGAAATCGCTTAAATCATGTGGTGTTTTGTTAAAATGTACCGCTACTTCACAGGTCTTTTTTCTTAGTGCACAAACTTTCCATGTTGCAATAATGCTACTTGCATTGACAAAGTTGACAACTACACGTGTGCCTGCGTTGATGGATTTACCGGACAGCACTGTGAAGTCAACATTGACGACTGTGTGTTGAACTCGTGTAGTAGAGGATCCACCTGCAGGGACGGATTAGATACCTACAGCTGCGACTGTGCAGCTGTAGGTATCTAAAATTAGATTTAAAATTACTTCCAAATTAGTGGACGACCAGTTTCGTAAGGCCTCTACCTTACCTAGAAGTGATCTACTTAGGACTCGGACCAGATCTAAGAGGAAAGTGTTCCCATTTGTGACCACATTTAATCCAAATTTACCTGATGTTAGTCGCATCATTAAAAAAACATCTGGGTATTTTGGAGTCTAATCCCAAGTCAAAAGAGCTTTTTCCTTCAAATTCCAACATAGCATCCTTCCGCAGATCTAAAAACCTTAAAGAACTGTTGGCGCCATTCCGTTATGGCCCTAACACTGAAAGCGAAGGGGTTGCCGAGTTCAAGGGATGTTTTAAATGTAATAGAACAAGATGCGATCTTTGTCGCAACTTCGTGGTTGAATCTAATTCCTTTCTAAGTTTTCAAACAGGCAAAAGTTACAAGATACGATCGAAACTTTCCTCTGATTCTAATAACATAATTTATTTGGCTTACGGGCAAGAGTCTCTTGCCCGTTACGTGGCAATTGCCTAATTCAAAATGTGGTCTACCAGGCCACAGTTGAAAGTCCCTTGGGAACCCAAACGTACGTCGGCCTTACTGCGAACCAATTTAAAACAAGATTTAGAAATCATACAGCTTCATTTAGACACGAGAACAAAAGGAACGCAACAGAGTTGAGCAAATATATCTGGTCCCTAAAGGATGCTGAAACGGAGTTTTCCGTGACCTGGAAAATAATAGCTCGTGCCAGGCCGTACTCAAATACCACGAAGAGATGCAATCTTTGCATAGCTGAAAAATTCTTTATCATATGCAGAACAGGGGCGGGTACCCTAAACAAAAGGAACGAACTGGCGAGTGCGTGCCGGCACTCATCTAAATATCTGATAAGGCTGCTCAAACCACCTACTTAAAAGGTCCGTTAGTCAACTAGTGCCTTATCCACCTGACGAGAGAGGACTTTTCCTTTCGAAACAGATCTGTAGTATCAAGCTTTAATTTTTATTTTCCTAAATAATCGTATATATATACATACATATATAATGTGTGGTAGGCGAAAAAAACAACTACATATACATCCCTACAGACCTGAAAAACAGACCTGAAAAACAGGTCTGTAGGGATGTATATGTAGTTGTTTTTTTCGCCTACCACACATTATACCCACTCTACTATTTGTATTGAGCACTGTTTCACGGAAACCAAGTTTAATCCCTATATATATATATATATATATATATATAATAGATAACGGAGTGGTCAACTGAAGATTTGGCTCCAGCATTTGGCAATTTTATCCGACGAGTGCCACACACGCTGTGTAGGACGAAACTGAATAGTAATAAATGCCAAGCCAAATTGTCAGTTGCCCACTCTGTTCTCAATTATAACACGCTCTAGTCCACTACTGAGCACTCTGAAAGAAGTTCTGCATATCAACTTGTTATATATATAATGTTATCAGCATCGAATTGGGTTATTTGGTCCAAGACATTTAATTGCTACTCAGAGTTTCATGCTCCATCAGCTAAGAAGCCCTTATGAAAAGCGGCTACTGTTAGAAACTAATGTATAACGCGTCAATCAGCCGAACATCAAGCCCAGGAGGAACAAACGAAGGAACATTCTATGGTACGACCCGCCGTATAGCAGAAACGTTGAAACAAATGTTGGAAAATGCTTTCTTTCTCTAATCGACCAGCACTTCCACAAATCTAATCCACTACATAAAAATTTTCAATCGGAACACTGTTAATATTAGGCTACAGCTGCATGAATAACGTTAACTCAATTATCTCCAGCCACAACAAAGCCGAAATAAGAAAATCCGCAGTCGCCGAAGGAAATAACAAAAGCCCCGTAACTGCCGTAAACCAGACACGTGCCCCATGGATGGTGACTGCAGCATGGAGAACATAATATACCAAGCCGAAGTAATCACGCAAACAACAAGGGAAACGCATATCGGTCTTTCTAATACTCCATTCAAACTAAGATATCGAGACCACACTTGCTCATTCCGTAATGAACGTTAAAGAAACGCAACTGAGCTTAGTAAGCATATTTGGAACCTGAAAGACCGAAACATTGAGTACAACATTAAATGGGGCAAAGTAAAACGGGCAAGATCTTACTCAAACGTCACCAAGAATTTTAGTTTGTGCTTGTGGGAGAAGTATTTTATTTTGTGTAAGCCCGAAATGTCAACCTTAAACAACTGAAATGAATTAGCATCGTCCTGTAGACACTCTAGGAAATTTCTGCTAATAGGTTCATCACATTATTAGCGCGCGCCACACGTTTTTTCAAATAACTTTGAATGTAACCGTTTTTCAGGCAGTTGCCTGATAATTGCTTCTGATGGAGCATGAAACTCTGTGTAGCAGTTAATTGTCTTGGACCAAATAACCCAATCCGTTGCTGATAATATTATATATGTACATATACATATATAATATAATATATGTATATATATATTATATATATAGATATATATCTATATATAGAGATATATATATATCCATTAGAATATCCATATATATATATATATGGATATTCTAAATAAAATATACAAAACAACATTGATGAAAAATTATATACCTGTGGCATTTTCATTGACTTAAAAAAAAGCCTTTGACACGGTTGATCACTCGATTTTGTTGCATAAATTACACCACTGATGGAATTAGAGGATTGATTAATGACTGGTTCTCGTCATATTTGTCCGTCAGGATGCAATCAACCCAAATCGGTCCTATTGTCTCTAGCAAAGGGAGAATAGTGTGCGGAGTCCCTCAAGGTTCCGTACTTGGTCCGCTTCTTTTCTTAATTTATGTCAATGACATACATCGTTCCTCTAAAAAGTTTGACCTTTACCTATTTGCTGACGATACCAACTTACTATATGCAGAAAAAGATCTAAACAAACTTGAAGTTGTCGTCAATGAAGAGTTATTGAATTTGTGCGAATGGTTGAGTTCAAATAAAATTATCTCGTAACGTATCTAAACCTAACTTCGTTATTTTTCATCCCTATTAACACAAACTATACCGAGAAGTAAACCTTAAAATACTTGATAGTAACTCGGAGCAATTGGTGAGACATATGTTAAATACCTAGGTGTTCTAATTAACGGTTATCTCTCCTGGAGGCACCATATTAACTACGTTTCCAGGAAAATAAGCAAAGGTATCGGTATTATTGCGAGGCTTAGGCACTTGGACCGCTCACTACTCTTACAAACATTTATCGCTCGCTCATCGAACCGTATATTTCGTATGGTCTCTTTGCTTGGGGCCAAGCCGGGATTACCCATCTAAAGAAAATCATCATTTTACAAAAACGGGTTCTTTGTCTAATGTATTTTTCCGATTATACATCTCACAGTGCTCCTCTTTTTGGTCGTTTGGGAATTCTACTGATAAAAATGCTTTACTTCAAATTGGCTACCTCTCTGTTAAATGACATAAGAAATAATTGTGCTCCTCCCAATATTTCTGATTTTTTTTACTCAATCTGAACAGGTTCATTCCTACTCAACCCGTTTCTCAGTAGCTGGAAGCTTCTATATAGAACAGGCGAGAACAAATCATCAATTCGTTTTCTCTTCCAGAGTCGGTGCGAAAATATGGAATGGCATCTCCCCTGAACTGCTTAAGCTATGGAAAGCACCTTTCCATAGACTAGCTTTCCCTTTCACTTGTGAAAAATCTATTGTGTGACTGGCCTAGTTAAAACCTTTAGCATAATTATCACTACTGTTATTTATTATTTATTTTTATTTGCTCGTTTATTTATTTATTTAATTGTTGTTTGTGTGTGTGCGTGTGTGTGTGTGTGTGTGTGTGTGCGTGTGTGTGTGTGTGTGTGTGTGTGTGAGTGAGAGAGCCTATACAGTGTCAGTTAAGATAGCCCGCCTAGAACAGCTTTGCTAACTCTGCGGGCTACAAAGGACTTTATTTCTGTACATTGAAAATAAAGTTAATGTTGTTGTCGGTAAAAATTGCCCTTAAAAGAAACGCATTCTTCCTCGAAACTACACTTTTCGGCCGAAATTAATTTTTCGGACAGTATTTCAGCCGTGGACATCATCAGCCTAGGTACCAGCCGCTTGAAGAGGTTTAGTTACTAAAATTAAAGGCGTGTATAGTTCAAATATTTCTGTGCGCGGTATGACACGCATGTAAAGACCATCCAACCTGATGAAAACCGGTGTCTTCGACCGAAACATCGGTAAAGGATATCTGACTGAACAAAGAGATACCATGTTGCCGTTCGTCTATTCTGCAATAGATCAAAATATAACGATAAAAAAAGCGGTGGTACACCAGAGGCAGCCGAGTATGTCGCTTATGTTGTTATATTTTGTCTGTGTTTTAAAAAAAAGGAAGCGTTATTTTTATAAACGGGTTATGATGAATAAATCTGACTTTAATTTCCGTCGTGGTAGATCCAAAATACTGCAAATTATTGCATTTCTTGCCATTAATTCATTTAATAACATTGTTTTAGTTAGAATTTGTGTGGTCAAATTTTTATATCTCTAATGAGTTGGCATTTTTTTGGACATTTCTTTTTCAGGTCAATAGTTTCATTTGCGCGTGCCCTACTGGGTTTACAGGTACGCAGTGCGAAGTTAACATTGACGACTGCAAAGATGCCTCCTGCGCAAATGGTGGTTTTTGTATAGATCTCGTGGGCAACTACTCATGTTTATGCCCAGAAGGTTTTCTAGGCTCCCGCTGTGAAAGCCAAATCGATTATTGTAAAAATTCAAATTGCACAAAAAATGGATACTGCGTCAACTCTCCAACAGGATTTAATTGTCAATGTGGCAGTGGATATTTTGGAAAATATTGCGAATATGAACTGGATGAGTGCCTGGCGAGGCCATGTTTTAACAATGGTACCTGTTTTGATGTCCCAGCCAATTTCACTTGTACCTGTTTGGATGGATACTCGGGAAGGTTCTGTGAGGTGAACATAGATGATTGTGCTCATAATTCATGTCTCAACAATGCTACCTGCATTGACATAACCCTTGGATATTACTGTGACTGCTTGAACGGTTTTAACGGGACGTTCTGTGAAACACAAATCGATGAGTGTGAATCTGACCCTTGCAAGAACAATGGCACCTGCATCGATTTGACCCCAGGGTACAGCTGTAAGTGTCCAGAACAGTTTAATGGAGAGAACTGCGAATACGCGATTGACGTTTGCATTTCTTCCCCCTGTCAGCACGGAGGCATATGTAAAGCTGAGAATTATTCAGAAGACTTCAACTGTACATGCAAACCTGGCTTTACAGGATCTGTATGTGAAGAAGATATTGACGATTGCATTTCAAATCCTTGTGAAGCCAACGCCTATTGTATTGACAAGGTGAACGATTTTAAGTGCGAATGCTACCCTTCCTACTCAGGAGACAACTGTGAGATTTGTAAGGAGATATCAATTTTTATATCTACTATTAATTATGTTATTAAGATAATATCGATATGCATCCCTGAGAGTACTGGGGTAAAAGAGCAAAACAAATAGCAACAACAACTTACTAGCTTATAAACCATTAGTAGTAAAACAGGTCAATAATAAAAGTTCTTAATTTTAATAGCAATAGAAGTAAATTAACTGAGGGCCAAATTTTAATCGTTAGCCATAAAATCCATCACTCAATTGAGACCTCTTTGCCTGCCCCCTACTCCCAGACATAGATGAACAGTGATAATTTGATATGCGGTCTCTTAAAATACAGCAAATACAATTGTTCATTCGGTCCAAATGTTAATTTGTCATTCCTGTGATAAAATGATTCTCGACTGTAACAATTTGCTCTAGAGAGGAAGACATTGGTTTGGGGGGGGGGGGTGGAAAAGAGGTTCTTTAAGTATGAAAATCACGAAAATAATGATAACAACAAACATATGAAACATATGTGTGAACTGCGGTTATGAGACGTATATGAGAACGATCCTTCGCAGTAAAGCACTATTTGAGCAATAGTGAAAATCAGACCTGAAAAAAATTTCAGGCCTGTACGGGATTCGAACCACTGACCTCTGCGATACTAGTGCAGCGCTCTACCAATTGAGCTAACAAGCCAACTGAGAGCAGGCCATCAAATTAATTCCATATAAACCCGTAGATGATAAATCAAACAACAACAAACATATGAAACATATGTGTGAACTGCGGTTATGAGACGTATATGAGAACGATCCTTCGCAGTAAAGCACTATTTGAGCAATAGTGAAAATCAGACCTGAAAAAAATTTCAGGCCTGTACGGGATTCGAACCACTGACCTCTGCGATACTAGTGCAGCGCTCTACCAATTGAGCTAACAAGCCAACTGAGAGCAGGCTATCAAATTAATTCCATATAAACCCGTAGATGATAACTATTGCTCAAATAGTGATTTTCACTATTGCTCAAATAGTGCTTTACTGCGAAGGATCGTTCTCATATAGGTCTCATAACCGCAGTTCACACATATGTTTCATATGTTTGTTGTTGTTTGATTTATCATCTACGGGTTTATATGGAATTAATTTGATGGCCTGCTCTCAGTTGGCTTGTTAGCTCAATTGGTAGAGCGCTGCACTAGTATCGCAGAGGTCAGTGGTTCGAATCCCGTACAGGCCTGAAATTTTTTTCAGGTCTGATTTTCACTATTGCTCAAATAGTGCTTTACTGCGAAGGATCGTTCTCATATACGTCTCATAACCGCAGTTCACACATATGTTTCATATGTTTGTTGTTGTTTGATTTATCATCTACGGGTTTATATGGAATTAATTTGATGGCCTGCTCTCAGTTGGCTTGTTAGCTCAATTGGTAGAGCGCTGCACTAGTATCGCAGAGGTCAGTGGTTCGAATCCCGTACAGGCCTGAAATTTTTTTCAGGTCTGATTTTCACTATTGCTCAAATAGTGCTTTACTGCGAAGGATCGTTCTCATATAAAATAATGATAATTATGATGACGAATCTTGAATTATGTTGAGTTAAATCATGTTGAATTGTGTGGAAAAATCATACTCCTCAAACTAGCCCACCTTGCAGTAAAATCTGCTTGTCAACGTCATTGGGAATTAATGTACCAAGCATCCTATGGAGTGTATCTCTAAAGTTAATTTTGAGGCCCATTGCCATTACTTTTCGAAGAAATATAGTTTAGAGTTTTGTGGGTAAATTGATTCGAACGATGGCACCGCTGATTTGAGCCAAACTTATTTGTAGTATATGAAGCTGGGAACGATGTGATTAATTAATGCTGTTTTATAGTTCTTTCCAGCAACTTTGACCTGATATTTAAACGCCATACGACAGAGGACATGGTTTTCTTAACAGACGGTAGAGATATTCCGAACATGACAAGTCTTACCCTTGTCCAATTTGTGAGAGCAGACTCCAGATACACGTCAGGCACGCTATTCAGTTATAGTGTTCCCGGGAACCCAGACGACATCATCATACTGTCCTTTACAGAGTCTCAACTTTTCCTGACCATTAAGGAAGAAATAATAATGGCCAATTACAAGTTAGCAGACGACAAATGGCATTTCGTTGGAGTCATATGGGATGGAAGCCTCGAAAGAGCTTCCATTTACATCGACGGCAAGGAATTAAAAACGATGGACGGCATGAAAAGCAATATCATTGTCAGAGGAGAGGGATGGATTGTACTTGGTCAACGTTATCTTGCCGAAGAAAAGACAGCATCCCTTAAAACAGCCTTTGTTGGCACACTGCATCAAGTCAACGTTTGGAATGTACCAGGCACTTCTTACCACATGTGGAACGCAGCTCACAACTGTTCCTGGCCTATAGCAGGAAGTTTGAGGGCATGGACGAGTTTTTTACCAGGGATTAAAGGAGGGGTGGAAAAGAGCTTTTTGACTAAATGCAGAGGTATGTTATTATTACTATTATTTTTTTTTTATGATTAAAACTTTTTCCTAATTCAAGCGAGGTACTAAACAGAAAAGCCGAAATTCGATATGGGAAACTTGTTGGCGCAATACAATAACGGATATAAAATCGTTTAAACAACGAGTTTATGGCTGAATCGATCTATAAGAATTTGTCCAAATAAAAAAAAGTAATGATAAAAGTGAAAGCGATGTCAAACAAGGACGAAAACAAAGACGCAAATCAAATACACACCGCTAAATATTTTGTTGACGTTATTTTTTTTTTCTTCAAGATAATAGCCAATTTTATATAGCTCATCTAAAATTAGAGAGGAAATAAAGCGGATTGTGTGCAGGTTTTATGTATGTAAATGAACTTTGAAAGCGAAAATGTGTTCGCTATTAAGAGCGCTCAAGTTTCCAGGCTCATTAAAAACTATTTGTTGTGATATCACTTATTTCCAGATATACATAACTGCGAATCAAATATTTCCAGTTTATTCTAAGAAAAAATGAAAAAGGGATAAAAGAATTGATCATGATGATCACGAAGACGATGATGATGACGCCGATATTGAATGCAATGCTAACCCAATGGGAAAGAGGTACAAAAAAAAAAAGAAAAAACACCAGACAAGCAAACATAGAAATGCATACAAAACAAAAAATCCACCGAGAGTCGTTTTGTATGAGCTATTGAAATCTTGCCCCTTTTATTTTAGCCCTGGTTACGTGCTCTAACTGCACTCATTTTCGTCACTGTGAGTCTCGTGAGGGAATGTATGATTGTGACTGTGAGGCTGGATTCACAGGAGTCCTCTGTGATATCAATATTGACGAGTGCAGCTCGAGTCCTTGTTTTAATGGGAAGTGTGTTGATGGAGTGGGTAGTTTTGAATGCGTCTGCAACAAGGGATATTTTGGAAACAACTGTGATAAAAAGATCGTCAACGAGGAAGGTAAGATGCTCTAATTAAGAAGCATTACATTATTGTACTGCATTTTATCATTTCAACATCTCGGATGCATACAGACGACGATACGTCTCCCATAAGTTGCGAGCAAAAGGCGACGAGTTGGATAAAGACTTCTTTAACTTTTTGAAGCATAAGACCAATTTGAACTGAGATTTCTATCTCCACCCCTTCGGGGTCCCTGCGGGATGAAAGACAAATTAATTGAATACGGAATTATCTTTACTCTGGCTTGGCTACGACCATATGTTTGTCGAGCATTACCATGAAGGCTTATTATTTTTACCATTTTTTGCCTTGTAAACAAATTATTTGCCGACTAGAAACGCCACTTAGAATGATTCATGCTCTAGTAATACTTTTTTACCTCGTTCAAGCGAGTCTAAATCATAATTCTTTTTAAACTATAGGAGGTCCGGGAAAGACATTTTTCTTAGTGAGATATGATTGTTTTTCGCGTGAAATAGTTATAATCACTTCTGATGTAGATCGCAACGCTAATATATACACAGTTAGTCATCTTCAGGGAACATCTCTTTAAAACCCCAGAATTTTTTCTCCAAGGGCCTTAAATTTTTGCTGGAGTAAACGTCATCGCTCTTACAAAGATTCCTATAAACTATGCCATCTTTTATTTCGGGGAAAATAACTGACACTCAAAATAATAATAGTTATGATTAATGAAGAAAAGAAACAGGAAGGCATGAACGGAAGATAATACTCATCCGCCTTTTCTTCCTTTATACGTTGTTTTTTTACTTTTACTATATGCACAGAGACGTAGTAAACAAACGTTTGCCACGCTGTGCTCCAGATTTTCTGGTCCGATTTCCAGCTTTAGCGAGATTCGTTACCATAGATTCCTTCACACGGAGTCCCATTAGCTGGTGAATGATTAGAAAAGCCCTCTTAGTACCCGCATTGTTCTTTATGCTTATCATTTACCGACCTAAGAGGTTCCATTTATTGTTTCATGATAGAAAAACTAACTTTTCTCCTTAAACAACGTGGAAAACATTAAGGCATCCAAGAGGTCGAGGAGCCGATCAAGAAATCTAGGTCCTCTCTAACTGTATCTTATATTCTCCCGAAGAACACTTTCATGCTCATAATTGTAAACTGTAGCGCTAAAAGGCACAGCACAAATACAAATTAAACCTTTTAATATTTTTTTTTTCAGAATGCCCGGTAATAGAAAAGCCCAGTAACGGAAAACGCTCTTGTCGTAAAGTGTCAGGTGAAAAAATTTGCATCATGTCCTGCAATAAAGATTACTCTTTCAGTGCGGAGGAAACATCTACGTATAGATGTGGGCCTGATACAGGGTGGAAATGGAATGGCGAGGATGACGTGGCAGTACCAACGTGCTTAAGTAAGTAAAAGAGATCTGGAAAATTAAAACCTCAACTGCGAATGGCAAAATTAGCTCTGTTCCCTCTCAGAAATAAAAATAATGAAAAAAATTAATGAAAAGATAAATAAAACCCTCTAACGATAGCATTTGAAAATACAAAAATACGGAGAGCAATTGTTACTGCCACTAACGATAGTGATAGGGAGACAGTGTGGTCGAGATTACTTGTAATCTCGTGGACCCAGAATCAAGCCCTCCATCCTGCTCCTTGAATTTGTTTTCGATTACCCCAGGTTCAACTCTTTGGCTGCACTTTGAATAATTCCAATTGATCTACTTCCTCCTTTTCAGGAAAGGCCCACTGGAAGGAGTAATCGATTAAGGCTATTATCATCATTATTATAGCATTGCGCGCGTGGTTGCCCTATACGGTCCTATAGAACCCCTACGAACAAAATATTTTTCTGCGCATCGTAAATACGATACAACTTTATCCTGCACGGCAGCGTGAACATTATTTTGAACAATCAAAACCCTTGATAACTTCGGCCCCGGGTCTTTGACGTTTAAATCATGTTATCGTGACACTTGAGTGCATTTGGCTTTGATTTTCTCCATTTTTCTCGCCAATTTTGAGCTTTTCATTGACAATTATCGATTAAATAAATCAGATATTCTCGCTCAAACCAAAGTGTAAAATGTGGCGTGTTTTTTTCCAACCAATAGGGACGTTTGTTTAATTTTTTGTGCGTTGTTAGAATTTTGCACTCTATTACAATTAAAGCTTCTTCGCGCAGTTTCTTGTTGTGGCTCTGTTGTAAAAGAATTTGTTTATGCATTTCGCAGTGCGCATATGGAGTTATGGATGCACGCGGGAAGTTTGGAGAGCCCTCTAAACGTTAGAGTAGCTTTCGGCTGCACCTCGAGCCACTCTTGCGCATATTTCACGCTCTCCGAACTTCCCCCGTGCATCCATAACTCGAGATACGCATGTTAAGCTTGAACAAATTTTTAATAATTTAATGTATATTTCGGTTTTCAAGTATTTTATCATAGATGTTATGATAAATCTCAATATTTCTTGGGGATTATAGGGTATAAGGGTCATTATTATTATTATTGATATTGTTGTTACTATTATAAAAGGGCTCATCATCATCTTTATCATTATCACGGGGTTTGCTTCAACTTTTAGTTGTTATCAGCTGACACCATTATCACTCACCAATGCAATAAGAAAAGGGACAATAAGCCAAGCACTTGAAATATTTTATGTCAACGCGGCACTGTACTTCACCATCTTTTTGTTACTTTTTCTTTTTCTTTCTTCGCCTGTCAACTGTTTCTGATGTTATCTTATATTTAGGGATAGCTGCACCGAAAGAAATAAAACATCGCTTTTCTATTGATTTTCCTGCAATATTGTGCAACGGCAGTCAAAGTCACAGTGAATTGCGCTCAGCAATCGAAGGGGAAACTGCCGCTACCCTTTCAACCGTCCCCGGATGTCAAGCATGCCAAGTACAAGAGATAGAAATTCCCGAGTGCCAGATATCGGCAAATCAAAGTAGAAGGACTGCAAAACCATTCATGAGAGTAACTTTCTCACTGATGGTCTTCAGAGCATCTAATTTGACTTATGATGACGTGCAGGAGAAGAGTGCGGCGGTGTTATTTCAGATGCAGTATGCCGTCGCCACAGGACAATTCACGATAACCCTACATGGAATGGACATAAAAGCTGATAGATCATCGCTTCTACTTCTGTCCACTAGCGTTGTGTGTGATGCAGGTTTCGTTACGAGTAGTGATGAAAAAGGATGTGGTAAGTTATGATGCTTAAAAACAAGAAAACATATTCAATAACTGTTTCATGCTTGACGTGCTTTCATCAAGTTATGGATGTACATGGGAAGTTTGGAAAGCATGAGAGAAGCGTAAGAGTTGCTCGAGGTGCAGCTCTCGAAGTGCTCTCCAAACTTCCCACGGATGCCAAGTCAGCAAAATATTGTCAGAACTGGCTAAATTTATCAATCATGCGTCATCAGGTGGTTATAATACACTAAATTTATAAATGGTTGAACCCGGGGTTGGCATTTGATTGCGTAGTCTGAGCGTCTGAGTAAGGATAGTCCTAAGGTGGACTGTGGTCAGTAGTGGTGAATACTGCCTCCCGGTTAGCTCAATTGGTATAGCGCCGGACTCTTGTGCGGGAGGTCGAGGGTTTAAGCCCCGGCCGGACCAACACTCAGGGTCTTTAAATAACTTAGTAGAAAGTGCTGCCTTTGTAATAATATCTGCATACGGTTAGACTTCCTAGTCTTCTCGGATAGGGACGATAAATGGAGGTCCCGTCTCACAAGCCCTTATATGTGTTTAAATTTGTGGGACGTTAAAGAACCCACACACTCTTCGAAAAGAGAAGGGCATGTAGTGCCCGGTGTTGTGGTCTATCTTTGTGCAGTGTCTATCCAGGGTGAATTGGGGAAAGGGGGTGGTGCCTCGCATGGGACCTCGTTTGTCCCGTTCGCACTAACCCTTTCCGGGTCTAAAATCCACTCGGAAAAGTCGTTAAAATTAAAAAAAACTATAAAACTAAAACTGACGTTAACCATCTCTACCTACGACAGCCCGTCCCATTTTTGACCTCAGAAGTAATGTGCAACGCGGGAGAGCAAGCGAAAATGATGGTCCTGACATTTGGAAGTTATCGTGGGCTTATAAATGTTAGATGTTTCAGCTTCTCCCGAAACTTTGCTCCCAAAAATAGTCGATTTCTTCCTTGTCGTTGCTGTTGCTGTTTTTGTTTCTTTTTTTTCTTTTTTCCCGTGATTGTTGTTCTTGTTTCTTTTTTTATTTTTTTGGTTTGTTTCTTGGATGTGAACTTGAATGTAGTCTTGGCTGTTACCATCGTCTATAAGGCATGCTGTCATAGGAAGTTTGAGCCTCCGTTGCTTTTCGTCCGAATGTTTTTTCTAGTAGCAGCTGGGAATAAAATTTCATCCTAATAGGTTTTTTAGGCCCTCATCGTTTTCGTCCACTCGAATTTTCAGGATAATCATTTTGTCCTTCTACGGCCTTTTTCCTCCCTCCTAAAGTGCTACTTTGCTCTTTCTTGTTTTTACCCAATCAAAGCCCAATCAAAGAACTTTATATCGGCGACATGCCTAAGCCATATGATGGATAAAACGTTATCTTTGCAAATATTATCCGTACGAGCGTGATTTTTAATGGATGAATTACTTTCTTAAAAAAAAGGTAGGAATGGTCCTTTATTAATCGAGGAGCTCACAGTCAAAGATGCTTCCTTATGAATCTTTTAGTGGCTTGTTCAATTGGTACTTTCCACGATAAGGGGAGTCTCCGATGTAAAAAGTGTGATAAAGGTAGCTATCAAGACAAGGAAGGACAGGACCACTGCACAGCATGCAAAGAAGGGAAATCAACTCAAAACACTGGGGCCTCTGCAAAAGACGATTGTGTCCAAGGTAAAATAGGTTGAGGATTCCTGATGCACCGCAGATCATGCATTACTGTTATGCATTGCAGATCTTTACCGTTATGATTGTTATTGTCATTATCGCTGTTGCGTTGTAACTGTTGTAGCTCTATTCATCTGTCTAGTTTTGTTGTTGGTGTTAGTTTTCTAAGCCGTTCTGGATGAGCTAGATACACATAGGCACGATATGCACTTAACTGTTTTTCTTTCGATTTGTTTTGCTTTGTTTTGTTTTTTTCCGGTAGTGAGGGTTAAGGTAAGAAAGCAGGCGGTGCGCGCACTCCAACTACGTTACACTGTGGTAGCACTATATTCAAAATGGCGGTGAAAGGAATGAAATTGGAAAATTTTTGACAGATCATATCATCTTTTTTAATACCATTAAAACTTTCGGGGGAACGGCAACAGTCAATGGATCCCCATTATATATTCACGCTATCATGCTGCCACCGAAGATATACACTCGAGTGCGACAGGATACAAATGACTTACTTTTAGTTTTACGACCATGATGAAACACAATCAGAGTGCGCACACCACCTGATCAAAACGTATGTCCGTATTAAAAGCTGTTTCGGCTTCATGGTGAATATGTCCTTGTCTCTATGTTTGTCTTTACCATTGCTCTTGTCATTGCCATTTTCGCTTTGACATTGTTTAAGTCTTTGTTATTGTCATTGCCTTTGCCATTATCCGTCATAGTTGAGATTGTCAACGAATTCAGTGATGATAAATAACATTATTCTTACTTCCTTAATGAAACAGACAAAAACAGCGTCACCACCTATATTATAGTATCAGTATTGGCTGTTGTCGGCATCGCCGCTGTTCTCTTTACCTACATTAGGTATGTTAAGCCGCGAAGTTCTGAAGATATAATTCATTTGGAAATTGTCGTAAAGATTTATATAATTGATTGTTAGTTCCTTTCAAGAAGTTATCTATGCGAATTTGGGTAGTCACTCTTGCCGGTCTCATCTCTAGGTGATCGAGACCTCTTTCATCATTTTATCTTGGTATATAAAGTCTGCCAATATCGGCCTACTGATAGTGCAATTTTCCCAGAGAACCGTGGTTGGTGTCCGATCTCATAATCTCAAATGATCACTAGGTAATGATATGAAAGCTTTATGTGACAACTGGTAGAGATAAGCTCCGCTGAAAGCCTTTACAAATGTATTTCTCTTTCCAGTATCAGTTTGATCCCTCTGTATAATTACTTCAAAGTCTGTTATTCTTCCCTGGTCGCGTGTTGGATGCCGTCTTCATCATTTTCTCTAGAAAGTGTAAAGAATTATATAGCTGATTCATTTTGATTTTAAACCTTAATTAAACCTACTAGTATAAATGTACGACTGGAACCGTTGTCCCTCTTACGATAGGAATTAGGCATATTTTGCGTAAATGGGTAAATAAAAAAAAATGTTTGCTTAGTAAATGACAAAGGAATAGTTTAGGATAAAACCTTCAACTGTGGTTGTTTTCTGCACAGGTATCGCCATCATAGAGAAAGGCACTACTCAGTACAAAATGGGATTCCCGATGGTATCTCCAGAGGGGAGGATAACTCC
The DNA here is from genome assembly GCF_964205215.1 of Stylophora pistillata. NCBI lineage: Eukaryota > Metazoa > Cnidaria > Anthozoa > Scleractinia > Pocilloporidae > Stylophora > Stylophora pistillata. The sequence continues at coordinate 37,952,361 of NC_142523.1, read as the reverse complement.
GGATTCACAGAAGAAGAGACAGATGGATGTGTACTTGCTGAATCACTGCTTTAAGTTGTTTCGTTTCTTTGCCAGATGTTCAGCTTCCCGTTTGTATACCATGATTCATAGTGTGTTGAGTAACATTTACAGTATGAGAAGCCTCATGGAGAAATGTTTTTTCGCCTTAACTCTCGGATGTACAAGCTCCCTTAGTGGTTCATTAAAAGGATGACGTTATTATTTTAGTCAGAGTATCCATAGAAGCTAAATCATTTGCAACAAAAGCAGTTACGTATGAAAGGTTTGATATGTCTAACAATTCCGGGAAATGAGAACAGATCTTTCTTTACTTCAAGTTCAATTCAGCTCCTTCCACTGCCACCCCCCAAAAATTTAATAATAATAATAATAATAATAATAATAATAATAATAATTTAGGTATTCTATATCTTCTTTTAAGTCTCTTGGCAAGGGAAATACAGAGTCTTCAAATGTAGAACGCAAAAGATTAATAAGAAAAATTTACTTTAAAAACAGAGGTAATCTAATAGCTGGCGAGTTTAAGGAAGTCTTGCTCTTTAATTTCCAAGTTCCTCCTTCTGGGGTTTCTAGATCCCCTTAGACGTAGAAGCTGGCTCCACAAAATTGCAAAGGATACTTTCGCTCTGACCCATGAAATTTTTGTGGCGTAGCTCTCTTGCTTTTTTGCAGATAATAGCTCATGTAATCTTGATTGGTACTTCAGGCATTCGTGAGCCATCCCCCCCCGTCGTCGTAAATACCAGTGGGGTGAAAGTGCCCCGCTCTACTTCTGTGACACGGGAGTTGTGTTCTCGCCTCTTTATATTATTATTATTAATGATAATGATAAAAATAATAATAATAATGTTAATAATAATAGCAAAAGTAATGACATTAATAATGATAATGACAATAACAAAGGTAATGACAATAATGATGATAATAACAAAAGTAATAATTATAATGATAATAGTATCAATAGCAATAGTAAGAATAATAATAATGTATAGATAATATCTAAAGAGTCCCAACCCTTTGTGGTAATTACACGTTAGCTCCCGTTACTTAGGGAACGCATCGAAAACCTATCACAAAGTGTCGAAAGGTTGCACGAAGGGTTAATATCAAAAAAGCAAATGGTCAAAGAAAGCCCTTTTGGTAAAAAACGCAAAAAATCTCTGAGGATGCTGTACGTCCAAGTGATCATTATGAACTTCCAAAAGTAAACTAGCGTATTGTGAATGATAAAATGATTTCGCATTTATTGTGATCTATTACATAATGGTACTATGAGGAATCAATGCAATAACTAAGTCATGCTTTTTAACCGGAATGTACCACGAACCATTCTCTGTGGTCGTTTGCCTATAGTGTAGTCGGTTATATTTTGTGTTTTATTTTTCTTTTTGTTTTTTTTTTTTGTTGTTATTTGTTTGTTTGTTTTTGATTGATGTTTTTTTTATTGATTAATGATAGTATAAGATAAAATAAAGAGGCTGAAATGCGAAAAAAGTGATGGATTATACCCTTTCCTCTTCATGCCGAATATCGTGGGTCAGGTACTTAAATAGACTATATCCCTCAATCCAAATTGAATGGCGGAATAAAAAAATTCGTATCAGTATTTTATGGACCCAAAAAAAACATTTCGGGAAAGGATGAGACGAGAAGCGGATGTGTTTGAATTCTCACATTCATCATGTCTAGATCCGTTTCATTGAAATTATTACCCGAGAGATTTCTGCTCGCATTTGACTGACTAAAGAAATTACACCATCATTATCAATAGGGCAGCATTTGATGACATAAATACCGTGTAGGGCGTATTTCGATCTAAGTAAGGGTGTGATATTTAAGCGTTTGGTGACTTATTTCTGGGTAAATCATGGCAATCACACATTTTTTTCTTAAGCACAGAGGAGAAACAGATAGCCGAATTAGCCGATCCACGCTAATTATTTGGGCCAATCCTTCAATGCGCCCTTCATATTGTTAAGATCTGTGTCTGCGTTACTTTTAATCGTGGCGTTGTAGAAATTTACTTTATGTGTGCCATATGCACAGATATGTATGTTTTGCCTTTTTCCTATTTATTTCTGTTTTAACTGAGGTTTGTAGTCTCCTATAGTGTTGAGAAAGTAGCTGCATATCATTAGAAACTAAAATGCTAACCCCTAATGGTTCATAAAGTAGAAAAGGTTTTCTAACTTTTCTAAACACTAGTGACTGAAAAGCTGAGACTGAGACAACTATGGTCTACCCAAGACTAACGGATGAGATCCACAATTGATCCGAACTTTCTAATAGAAAAAATTCAGGATCCACGCAGGGAGTTTCTGTACTAATGCGCTTAATTCTCTATTAAAACTTTAGTTCTTGTGCATTTTCAGACTTGATACGAAGATGAAAAAATGTTATTTACCCTTTCCCTTAGCAGAGGTTTTTTAGAGTAACGCTCAATACCTTATGTCACACAGCATTCGAGACGAAATTGCCAGAGTCGCAATATACATATACCGCAGCCGCTGGCTTTCTTTGACGATTTTCTGGATCTAACTTACCACTGACAAATTGACTTGCTTTATTTCGTTTGATTCATGTAAGAGGAGATTCTGAAACCATCAAAAGGAACTCTACGGTCCTTTTTTACGTTTATAAAACCTTTTGCAAACACCAGTTTCCCCTATTTTTACCAGGCTATGGCAACTGACACACATGGAAGCAAAGTTGCTAATGATAGCTTTAGTGTAACGCTACGACTACTGATGCGATTTCTATAAATCTTTATTTAGAAATCACATAAGACCATCGATTTGTCGTCAAATGCCCAATACCAACTAGTACTGATCCTTAATCGACTGACTGATCGATTGCTTTCTGATGATAAAATGTTATCATCGACTCGTTATGCGTGGATAAAGATAAATCTCGCATCATGCATCCTAATGGAAGCAGCCAAAGTTTGATAAGGAGGTAGCTTGGAAATAAAACTGATGGTAATTATTCAGTGGTTTGGCTTTATTTGAAATTTTTTTTTTTTTTAATTTATTTTTTTATTTTATTTTTATTTACTTATTTGTTTTTCAATTTTTGTTAATTTTAACATTTGGACCTCTAAGAGTAACTAACATCTAATTTCTCCTTACAACGGCAGCCTTGAATCAAACAGTAGGGTGCTGAGAGAAAAGGAAATGATCACCAACTAAAGAAGCTCTGGTTTGTTAAATAAATTCTCCTTGTCAGCAGCAGCTTAGGAAATGCAGAGAAAAACAATATGGGAAATGCACATCGATGTTAGGGTGAAAGTGTTATGCGGTGCTATTAATTTTACCAGAGGAGTACGGTATTCGGCTCGAATTTAGGAAACAGTTTTATCCTTAGGAATATGAAAGACACACCGAATCATAAGAAAATGGCAATATTAAAGTGCAATTTCTAAGCAACTTGATTATTTATTCTCTGGTAATTATGCCCACATATCCCATCAGCATAATCAAAGGGCTTAGAACTCATGTTACTAGACCCCGAATTGTTGTCCGAGTATCTTGCATTTCCATTTGATATGGATTACTGCCTTGAATTCCATCGTTGCCAACATATGCAGGATTTGAAAGTCCCCTTATCTCAGGCGAGGGCGTGACCCGTGACTCCTTCCTTATATATCGTTTGGTACCTCTGAAAGTAAAAGGAAATTCGTAAGTGACAACATGGCTGATGCCAAATTCGTGAGTAAAGAAAAAAAATCGTAAGCGAAGCTCATTAATACAAATTGAAGTCTATCGACGACGAACAACTGATCCTGATAAAAGTTTAGAAAGCTCAGAGCGCTCTCACCCAGCTCTTTTGTTAATTTACAAAACTTTACACCCCCTATCATTAGCTTATCATTAATTCTCTAAGATAGACAGACAGACAGACATCTATATTTATACAGGATAGCCCCTTCAGTGTAGTAAACACTGGTATCAACGGGGGTCCTGTTACCCACCCATCCCACCCCAGGGGAGGACATCCATCACACAGTAATCTCGTGCGTGGGAAATTAACGTCTCCTGCCCCTAACCCTGCAGGAGACGGGACCTCCATTTATTCGTCCCTATCCGAGAAGACTAGAATATCTAACCATTACTTGATGTTATAGAAAGGTAGCATATTCTTCTCAATTATTTTAAGACCCTGAGTGTTGGTCCGGCCGGGGCTCGAACCCTCGACCTCCCGCACAACAGTCCAGCGCTCTAACCAATTGAGCTAACCGGGAGGCGGTCAAATAAAACAATAATAATGAAAACGATAATGATAACAATGATAATGATAAAAATAATACTAACAATGATGATATGAATTAGTCCCCGAGTTCGTTTTTAAAGGTGTTTTTGACATCTTGCACCTTTTACGTTAAAGGCTTTTTGTCGTGGTTGCTGCTGTTGTTAAGTTTTTTTTGGTTTTTTTTTCAGTGGAAGGTAAGGAAAACAATTTAAATGAGATAATCGTTAAAAGTAACGTTTTGGAATTTCAAATCTCAAAAACATGTAGAAGAACTACAGTGGAAGGAAAGAATCATTTTCTCTTTTACATAATGGGAAGATCGCTTCCGTTTTTCTAGGTAATTATATACATAAGGCTGACAATGGGCATTCGCTTATAGAAAGCAAACCTACTGCACTCTTCAACACCAATTTATTAATCATTGAATACGATGCTAGAAGAAACTTACACGTAGCACTTTTTTCTATAAGATATGTAGATTAAAACCAGGGAGATGAATATCACGAGTCCCATCGCAATGACGTAAACCAGGATTGCTATAGGAAAGCTTTCTTTTGTGTTGAACTTTGTTTGTGTAATTACTGAAAGGAATTGAAAAATATGGAACATGAATGGCCTCGAATGTTCACTTTTCTTCAAATTAAACACACTTTTCTTTTAAGCAGCGTTTGGTATCAAATGGTTACTTTTTAGGTATCAATCTCTTTCGGAGGAAGGAAATTTATCTATAACACTTAAGCAGTCATTGAATCAATTGCTAAAACTTACTAAAAATAGCGAGCGAAAAAGATGTTGTAGACTATTGTTGGAAGGAAAAAGAAAACAAACAAACGAACCGAAGCGGCAGGCAAACACATGCATGATGAAAAGTGCACCACTACCACTCCCAGGTGATTATAGCACGTTGTACGTAATCCCCGATAGTCAGTAAACACAGCGTAACTGGACTCCCTATTGACGATGATCAATAGGGCATGTAATTAAGTCAAGGCACGTGACTAGGTCTGTGGACTCAAACAAACAAATGAAAACATTAATATTTAATGTGACCTTCACAGCTCTTGCTTCGTTTGGATCCCCTTCCTCCAAACGTAGATGTACCAGATGGGCAACTGAGGGAGGAAGACTGAGCCTCTTTATTTTAGTACTAATCCACTGCGCATGGCTCACAATCAGTGGCGTTAAAGAAGTAGGGAACGGGGCAGTTTACTACAATAGAACAAAAATTCAAAAGAAGCAAAGTTAATTTTTTTTAGTTTGTCTAGTTAATGGTGAACCATCATCCTATTATAAGAGACAGGCAAGTAACATCTACTCATGCCTATGGAATAACTTGGTTGACCCACATGTGCGGAAAATCAGGTACAGGGTGTCATTCAACTGACATAGGAATTGTGAAGTTTGGCTAAAAGCACCTTGTTGCCTCTTACCGCATTTGATCTCCTTCAGAACTTGCACTTCATCGCAAAGAAGACGCTCGAAACGAAGCTGTGGTACTTTTGAAGTGTCATACTCTAAGAAAATTCCACTGATGTTCATATTCAGATTTGTGTTGTTGAAGACTAAGAGTTATTTCTGATACTTTCTCAGCAGTCTCGTTGGCAGCTCTCACTGAGGTATTGCTGGGAAGCAGAACCTTCAAAGAAAATTAGCTCTATCCATTGAGCTAACCGCCTCCCGGTTAGCTCAATGGATAGAGCGCTGGACTGTTGTGCGGGAGGTTGAGGGTTCGAGGCCCGGCCGGACCAACACTCTGGGTCTTAAAATAATTGAGAAGAATTTGCTGCCTTTCTATAACATCAAGAAATGGTTAGATATTCTAGTGTTCTCGGATAGGGACGAATAAATGGAGGTCCTGTCTCCTGCAGGGTTGTGGTAGGAGACGTTAATTTCCCACACACGAGATTACTGTGTGATGGATGTCCTCCCGGGGATGAGATGGGTGGGTTTATTGGGCCCGCAGTAATAGGCGCAAGCTGTTGCGGTGTCCCTACCGGTTGGCGAAGCTATTAAATAAATAAATAAAACTGTATTTTGAGAGAGACTTGAGATTCTTTTTTCCTTTCTTCAACATCTCTTTTTCGAAGTATTCCAGTTTGGTCTCCATAATCCACGTGCACATCTTCGACTTCGCATCCATCAACCGAACCACAGCCAATCAGAGGACCACTAAAGCTTACGTAAAGAGCAATAAAGTTACTTGAGATCTGGGAGTGAATTTCCTCTCTGCATTGATTAGCTAGATAGTAAACCTGGATATCCTCCCACAGAACATTTTTTCACATTAGACGTTATCAAACGTACGGGGGAAAACATATGACACCCTATTCCACTTTGAGGCACAACTTGGTTATTTGTATGTTTGTTTGTTTAGTCTAATTTTGACTGTATTACAGAAGAAAAGTGTTTTTACAAAAACTAAAGTTGAATCGGAGGATAACGCCGTCATTAATTATGTTACTGCATCAGTGGTGGCAGCTGTGATACTTTTACTTCTCATCATTGGCTGGTGCAGGTTTGTGCAGGTTAATAGCGGGAATCCCACGCACGCGAGGCGCGCGTGGGGCAGAGGACCATACCCATGGAATATGGTTAACCTCTTTTCGTTTGGTTGTCACGTGACTGCCTGAACGTACGTACGTGCATTCAGATTGCACGGATAGGGTAGGGGAGACTATTAAAACGGAGGGAGGGGTGTCTCAGTCTATATATTAACAATCTTAAAAAGGACTGTTCATTTTTCATTTTACATCGTGCTGCTTTTTTAACTGGCTTTTTTGGGGAATCTGTTCTTGGATCCAAGAAGAAAGCAGTAAGACAAAGACCTTTAAATATGGGGACCTCTTTTAGTTCACTTGGACTCTGGTATATTACCAAAGACTACTGTTACTTCACTTTGTTTTCTCGTGAACTGGACCATTTAGCTAATTTCATTGAGTTTAGAGCATCACAATGTAATTGAAATGTACACGATTACAAGCTGAAGGACTAACATTACGAGCTTAACGCACATTTGGGGCTCACTTTCATGGCTCAGTACATGGTCAGATCTGCGTTCAATCGTTTGTAAACGGTTTGGTAAAGGTAAGAAAAGTAAAATGCCTTAAGAGTACTAAGGAGTACTTTTTTTCGTGAACGTAGTGCGTATGCTTTTTTTTTCAGGCTACGCAAATCCCTTTGTTTTACTAAACCTGTTTAGACAAATAAAAGTCCTAGTTACCGGCCAGACAACAAGGTATCAGCCATGTCGCTTTACAACCAAGCTTAAGGAGAAAATTCCTTTGATAAAAAAAGCACAACAAGCCACAAAGCAACAAAGAACAAGAACCAATATACTGTGAAGGAGAGAACGGAATAAAAACAGACGCCAACCCTAAATCCGGTGGTTTACAAAAGCATGAAAATCCCCTGAAAGAAAAATACAACCGTCCACAAAGCGGCAAAGAGCAAGCCCGAATATGCAGTGAAGTAGCAAATGCAATGGACACATATGCTAGTCTTAAACCTACGGGATTACAAAAGCGTGACAGTAGCCATTATGAAAGGCTGTGTTATGCCCCTAATTCAGGCTCTCATTACCAAAACGTCCCCCCTTGCACATCATGAGGAGTTATGTTTGATTCCAGCATCGTTTTGGTGGAATACCTTTTAAGTGTTTAAAGAACTCTGAATGCATGTGAGTGACGATTCGTAAAAGACTACTTTGTCTTCGCTAAGTTATAGATTTTTTTTTTGGCTGAGTTAACCATACATGCCCTTCCCATCTAGGAGTATAATAATTTTTTTCCAAGTCCAACTTATCCCCTTACTACATCAGGGCAGAGAAGTTTTCTCCGAATCCAAACTCACTGCGATTTGAGTAAGGTGGCCTTTGCCAACGAAAAAGCTTCACCTATTGGTAGGCCTGCTTCGTAACTTTTGGTTATACTTGTTTCGCGTTTTAGTGTAGCAGATCGATATTTCAAAGTGCCATCAACGAAGAAAGTTTCATTTTCTCCTCTTCCGGTAGTACTTCTTTGGAATAACCACATTTTTATAATTAGACGCCAATGAATCAGTACAGTTCTATATGAGAATTTTTAAACCCCAAGTAAATCTATATAGCTCTCCACGTAAACAAGGCTGTACAATTAACGTCATTTGCAACCTTATGCGCGCCCATCGTTACGATTCGCCTAAGAGGATATCTAAAGCGTCATGTTTCTGTTAAAATCGCTGGGGTATTTCGTAAGGGGAAATTTCATCATATAGTAAAGTGGCAGGCATAATCTTAAAAACTAGAGAAAAATGAACTCATTGCAGAGGTTTTGTTAGATTTAAAGCACTAAAAGTGGAGGATATTGCCCCTAAAAGATTTTTTCAGCACTTGCCTCTGCACCTAACAGGCATTGAAAGTACCAGACATGTAGCCTTCGATATGGACATTCAACGCATGAGTAAGTAGTATGTAGGGTAAAGTATTATAACCCTGCTGGTAGCTCTCGTTTAGAACACATGTTTATCACATTTGCAATAACAATAAAAATATAAAGTAGAGACTAGTGCAGGCTGGAGAATTTATGTGCTTATAGTGTCCATAGTTTTGCTTAAAAAAAGTAACATAAAGAAATAAATGACGAGAAAAGGCATGCTTTTGTTCATGATTGCTGCGGAGCAATGTATTTAGTCCTTTTGCGAATAAAATTTTAAATTTTTCAGACAAGAAATTCAACACTAGGAACAGAGGAAAATGATATATCTCAGCAAGAACATCTGCGTACGAAATGGTGTAAAGGCCACTAGATTACATTTGTGTATTTGTCCGATGAGTGATCAGAAATCTCCAGGTACAAAGGTAGATTCATATCAAGGTTTATTTAAAAAATGTACGCTTCATGAATAGTACAATATGGTAATACACTTCTTTTCCTTTTTCACACGGTATTGCACACAACTTACTTATTCGTCCATTACCAGTCAGATATCTTGTTGGTTATTTGGAAGTCGTATGTTATTACCAATCAAAAATTAGATATTTTTTCGTTATTTGATAGAACTGAATGTTCCCCTAACTGACCATATTTAATAATCTCTCCTTTAGCTACAAAGACACAAGTTCAACAGAAGTTTTTTTCAAGCTATCTAAGGAAGACTGTGTTTATCATTCAAATGAAGGATCAAATATCTTCAGGCACACAAGTATATTAATAGCAAGGTTGCATTCAATAAACTTGAAAAGAAAAAAAAAGAACAGGAAGAAAAAAAATGAAAAAGAAGGAGGAATTGTAATAGAATTAGATCACCAGCAGGTACCATAAGGTAAGAAACCACTTTCCCGGTTTCAGTATTATTATTATTATTATTGAATCTTTATTAAGTCATAAGATAAATAATCACATATCCTATGTTACAACATTAAAAGAAGGTATATATATAAATTACAGAGAAAATCAAGATAAAAATTATAAGACTAGATTATGTTTAAAAATTAAGCGATTAACAAGCGTGTTTTTGAACCTATCAGTGTTTATTTTAGGATGGTGACTTGTCTCTTTCCTCAGATTGTACTTGGTTGATTTCTTTTTTGGCATTATAGCTCTTAAAGGGTGTATTGTATTATTAAAAACATTCTTGAAGATACGTGTGTCCTGTTGAACTAACAATTCATAAACATTAATGTGGTCGGATGTATACTTGCGCTTATAACATCGATCTAAGAAACATTGGATTGTTGTCAATTCGGAATTTACAGCGCCAAATACGGACAGCCCGTATAATATATTTGGTAGAACCAGATTTAGAAACAGATGGTCTATTTCGGCCTGATTGTACCCTTCTTTCCTTAAAGATCTTAAAATGAACAGGCACTTGTTTGCTTTGATTAGTTTTTCCCGAATATGTGTTATGAACCTACTGTCTTCCTGAAATGTTACCCCTAAAATAGTAAGCTCTTTTGTCTGTGGTATTCCAGACACCACCGGAAACTCTATTGTACAACCTTTCTTGCGGAAAATGATTTCCTTGCACTTAGATGGATTGCTACACATATCATTACTTCTAGACCACTGGGAAAACTGATTAATCAGTGCGATAGAATTGTCATTATCACCTATCACAGGCGAGATAATGGTTATATCATCTGCACATTTTACCAGCACGCTCTTATTGTCCAAGTGTATCTCTAAATCACTGAGAAAGACATTGAACAAGTGCGGCCCGCTGACACTTCCTTGGGTGGTACCTTTGTTGACACTTTTTCATTTTCCAATAAACCCATTTCTAATGACTCTCTGCTGCCTGTCTTCCAAAAAGCTTAGATACCAGTTAACTATAAAAGGATTTAGGGGGAGTTGCTTCAATTTGTGTGAGAGGAGATCGTGTTTCACACTATCAAAAGCCTTGCTGAAATCCATAGCGAATAGGCGTACCGCTTTGCACTCTGGGATATCAAGATATTGATTGACAGTATGTTGGATAGTCAGTAGAGCATTGGTACAGCTCCCTCCCTCTATGTATGCAAACTGTGAGATCCCAGAATGTTCATCGAAGGTCTCCCTTGCGTGTGTTCCTAAGACAGCTTTCTCAAAGCACCTTGCGATGACAGGTGTCACATTTATTCCGCGGAAGTCTGATATTCCCTCAGGTATATCAACCTTCGGCAAGGGGTACAGGTCTGACTTTTTCCAAGAGACAGGCCAGGCGTGTGTTCTAAGAGACAGATTCCAAATCCTGGTGATCACTGGAACGAATAGCTCGGCGTGGTCTTTCCATATAGTATACGGGATGCCATCTGGTCTGGTTGCTGTTTTCTTTATACGCATAAGAGAATTCAGGACTTGTCGCTCTGAGATTTCTGGGACTTCCTGATCTTCACTAACCTCCAGAGGTGTTGGCTTTCAGTAGGCGTGGTCAGTACATAGGTCACCAAAGTAGTCATTTAACGCGTTGAGTTCGTAGTGGCCAAGAGATAGAGAAATCACCGGCTTGCGGCGCTGAGATGTTTTATCCACTTTTTTCCACCAATCCCGAGTTCCAATAGAGGCGATAAAGTCCCTTCTGTTTCCGAAAATCACTTCAGAGATCCTTTTATTCATAACTTTAAGACGGTCTTGATTACTGAGTGATATGCGTGATTTGGCTCGTATCATCGATCGAACGAGCGGAGTCATCCAGCCCGGGTCTCTTGAAGACATGCGCACCGTTTTCAGAGGCATGCAGCTATCCAGGTGCCCTAGGATGGTATTTTCGAGCCTACCAACCACTTCATCGACATCAGTTTCCTGTATCATATCATCCCAGTTTTCCTTCGCTAACGCGATATACAGATCACGCTTTCTATGAGCCCTTTGGTCACGCACGTATTGCACACCGTAACTTATTGAATGTCGATCACCATACAGAAATTCGATATTTTGTTGGTAATTTGATAGTAGCATGTTACTGCTATGGTTCCGGCTCACAAGCTTTTTTTCAAGCAATCTATAAGAAAGACTTTGAGTATTATTCGAACGGATGATCATAAATCTCCAAGTGCATAAGAAGATACATACTACTTTTGATAAATTCTAAAAAGAAATGAACAGCCACATCAAAAGAAAAGAAAAAAAAACTTCACACCAATTACTTCACTAGCATGTATTAAATAGTAATACACCGCTTTCCTGGTTTCTTTATTGCACACCATACCATATTAATTCGTCCATAACAAATCAGAAATTGGATATTTTTTAGAAAGTCTACACTTCGCTCCCAATTTTTTACTTGATAATCTAGTTTGTAGAATCGAATTGGAGAGGGAAGCAATTTAAACGATTCAACTATGATATATAGTTGCATAAATAACTGTTGTGCCACGTAGCACTAAGAACACAAATGATGGAACAGAGAATTAACTCTGAAGTGTAAATTAAAGTGCTAAATGAAACCCATGGAAAACCTAGTGAGCGTCAGCCCTAGTAAAGGGTATCGGGGAACCACATAAGGTTAAGAAAAAATTCTTGTGACCTCGGTGGGAATCGAACCCACTACCTCCCGATTAGATCTAACGTTGTTCTGCCGACTAAGCTACGAGATCGGACAGAGAAATTGGAGGTCGATTAAGATGGTAAATCGCAGCGAAGAAAAAGTAAAGGTACATATATAAATAGTGTGCCACGTAGCACTAATAACACAAATGATGGAACAGAGAAATAACTCTGAGGTGTAAATTGAAGTGCGAAATAAAACCCACTGAGCGTAAGCCCTAGTAAAGAGTATCAGGGAACCACACGAGGTTCTGTCTGCGGTGATTAGTAGCTTGGGTTCATCTTTGATGTGATCGGTGTCTTCTTTTAGCTTATTATGGAAGGGGCTGGTTGATTTGAAGCCACAAGTTCCCTTCAAGGGCGAGGTCGTGTCGGGGTTGAGAAAGAGATGGGCTTTCCAACGCATTCTGCGTAAAACTGACTGCGCGGTCTTTTCGATGGAACGTTGAACATACTGGTTGCGTAATGGTAAAGGAATATTCTTGGTCGAGTAGCTGATGTCGGATTTTTCCATTGCGAGATACTAACGAAACAATTCAATGAAAGAGAATTCTAAAAGTGTGTGAGATAAAAACGTAATAATCCAATAAAAGAGAATTTTAAAAGAACGCCAGATGCTAACGTGACAATCCAATGAAAGAGAATTTTAAAAGTGCACCAGATAGTAACCTAACCATCCGATGAAAGATAATCCTAAAAGTTCAGAGGGTACGAACGGCACAATCTAATCAAAGCGAATTCTGAAAAAGCATTAGGTACTAACATTGAATGAAAGAGAATGCTAAAGGTGAGAGAGGTACTTGTTTAACAAACGAAGCAAAGAGTACTAGTTCTTAAAGTTTACACTATGCTAACTTAACAGTTCGATAGGAGAGAATATTAAAAGCGCCGGAGATACTTACGTAACTGTCAATCAAGCCAAAGAAAGTTCTAAAAGTGCTTCTGAAACTGAAGTGTAAGTCCAATGAAAGAGAATTCTAAAATTTGCTGACTTCTGTTTTCTTTATAAGTTGAAAACACACAAAATAGAGATTGATAAACAACTTTGAAAAATGTTTGGATCTGATTGTTTGGAAATGTTTTATGATGTTAACTCAAATTTTCTTGAATATCATCACACTGGCCCTTGAGTAACTTAAGGGAGCCACTGATGTTATATGTTTTATTTACAAGGTGGCTTTGTAAACCCTGACACATGTTTTGTTAGGAAACCTTTTGGAGAGAAAATCGAAAACCGAAATTTCACGAAGTGTTTTAAAGCTGCATTAGATCAGCAAGGAGGAGGAATTTTTTATCTATTATTGGTACCAAGTCATAGTTTGTTGCCAAATGTTCACCCAAGGAGAGTTGTCAGAAATCAATAGATTGAAGCAATATTACTGTTCAATAGTTCATATTGTTTCTAATAGAAAAATCTCTGAATATTTAATACTGCTGATGGCCACAACAAGGGAAGCACTGCTATTTACCGTTTTAGTATATCCAATTAGAGACATTTGACTTTCATTACATACCAAGAGGGAATACACATATTTTTATCTTTTTGTGGGTTTAAAAATACATGTCATACAAAAATCTGAAAACCACATCAAAAACCCAGTACATTCAATTACTGTTTCTTATAATAATTTTGAGAACTGATTTGCTGTCAAGTGAATCAGAAATTATTCCTTCACTGTAATCACTTTTAAGATCTAAAGTTAATTAAGTTCCACAAACATCAGTTTTTGGCAAATCATCTGACAGTAAATACTTGTTTAACGATGAATTTTCATAATCTTTTGCCATACTGATTAAAATTAGATAAGGTGTTTGAATTCCAATAACTACATGATTTTATTACGGAGTAGCAGAATGAATAGACAGCCACAGCACACTTCACTTTGAACTTTCTGGTTTCGCAGGCATGGCTCTGAAAATGGGCACTATTTTGAACTTTATTAATTTTAACCGCTTTGAACTCAAATATATTATTAACGTATACTCTGCAAATAATGTACCAAGCTATTCAGTGATGGTACTTGAAGCACCACAAATGTACCTTGAGAATGGCTTCCACCATAAATATCCCTTGGATGAGAATAGAATATTTTCAAGCCAACATTGCCTTTACAATAGATAGCTACTGCAGTATATCCTATTATCAAGACAAAATTGTTAAAATTTTCGGATATGTGATTGAAAGGCTTTACCTAAGGAGGTACAGTACTGATATCCTTCTATTGTAGCTTCTTGATGAATAGTGCCAGTGTAAGGCACTGTATTGAAGTTCATAGTCAGTCTCGAACACATTTAAAAGTGTGGGTAATTCTTTCTGCATTAAAAATGATTGTCTGGTTAACTGAAACAAACTTGAATACAGCTGATTTCCAATATTGATTATTGACACGAGATCGTTAGTAGAATTGATCCCTTGTTTGTTATTGTAAATCAAAGAGCACAAATTCATTACAACAAATTGTCCTGAATTTTGTCCAAATACCAACTCATTTAATAGCTTGTGCCGTAATTGGTTTGCTAGGGTCAATGTACATTGGAGTAAGACCAGAGTTTTTCTCTATATCTGAACTCAGTTGAAATTTACAATAGTTTGATACGTGTGTCAGACTCCTACAAAGACACATGGGTCTATTACAAGAAAACACTGATAAATACCGACCTGCTCTATACTTCAGTTTAATTATCCTTTGATATACCCTCACAGAACAATTCAACAAATACTTTTTTTCATGTTGTGTAACTTTATTTAATCTTACCCTCTTCATATTAAGCTTACAAACATTCTCTGTAACTCTTCTAACCTTCACATAACGATGTAGCCACGAGGAATTCGGTATGCTTGGACGATTACAGTACACTAATAAACAAATTCCTTCAGTTTTCTGCTCTTTCTTCTGACACGTTTCAGAGTAGCTTCTTGTATTCTACTGGGTTCTCGATCACGTCTAAATACATGGTTGTGTTTACATGTAAACATAAAATGAGAGAGCTCCTTTGATATAGCGGGTTTCGCTTGATATTCCTCAATAGAAGGCTCACTCGATCATAAAGGATCACTCGTAAATTGATCTCTTGTAAAGTTCGCTAACCGACCCGTTCCCAAACCGCTCCACAAGTTTTAGTGTGGGTCCACTGATATATGTACCGGTGTGTGACTTTCTATGTATATTGAGCACAATACATGTAGCCATCAAATTTCTTTCGCGTGTATCAAGCAAATAATTCTCCACAAAGGCAGCCATTGCTTTCTTGCTTTAAACCATGCACCCTAAGGTTCATTCTACACATGCACATACACTTTACGCATGCGCTGTAGTGGAACTGCGTTTTGTGACTGAACGCAAAAAAAAAAAGCCGAATTTAAACCTTGGGCGTTTCCTCGGGAAAGCCAGAGTAACAAGTTATAATTCTCGAATGCCTATGCTATAGAATGCCTTGAATTTGTCTTGGATATCAGTATATCAATGTTGATGATAATTTATTTACTTTGTGGCACATCAGGGCTTTATAAGAGGAGGATGGGCCGTGATGTGCGAATTTCTTTAGAATGACGTGGGTGGACATAAGAATTCTGAAAAAATTTACTTTGTATTCATTTGCTTTCAGATTTTCAGGAAATATTGCTTACATGTTAATAATTGACTTTTACTATCAAATAGTCTTCAGTAACCTATACTTATGAGGATAAGTGACTTGTACCTCGAGTTTTACACTGTTTCTTACGTATTTTGTCTTTCAAATTTATCTTTTCAGGAAAGTTTTGGATTATAATAATGACATTTGCATTTCCCTGAAAAGCGCATTTAATGCACTTTAAAATGAGATATGGTAGGTATTACTGCTGTAAATATTTGTTGAGATTTTCAAAACTGAATGGTGTGTTTTGTTTTTTTTGGTTGATTACTTTTGAATGACGTGGGTGCAAAAAAAAAATTCAGAAAAAAATTGCTATGTATTTCTTTGCTTTCAGATTTTAAGAAACTGTTGCTTACATGTTAATAATTAACTTTTGCTATTAAATAATCTCTAGTAACCGATGCTTATGAGGATAAGTGACTTTTCCCTCAAGTTTTACACTAATACGTACTTATTTTGTCTTTTAGATTTATTTTTTCAGGAAAGTCTCGGGTTTTAGCAATGAGATTTATATTTCCCAGAGAAGCCCATTTTATGCACTTTAAAATGAGATATGGAAGGTGTTACTGCTGTAAATATTTTTTGAGATTTTAATTCAAAACTGTTTGTTGCGTTTTTGGTTAATTTCTTTTGAATTACATGGGTGCACATAAAAATTCATAAAAAAATTATTATTTATTCTCTTTTTTATGAGATTTTCAGGAAATGTTGCGTACATGTTAATAATTAACCTATAGTATCAAACAATCTTCAGTAACCTATACTTATGAGGATAAGTGACTTTTACTTCAAGGTTTGCACTAATTTTTAAGTATTTCCTCTTTTCAAATTTATTTTTTCAGGAAAGTCTGGATTTTAATGATGAAGTTTATATTTCCCTGAGAAGCCCATTTAATAGCCTCAAAAATGAGATATGGTAGGTGTTACTGCTTCAAATATTATTTTGTTGAGATATTAATCGAAAGCTAAATGTTGCTGTTTTTTGGTTAATTTCTTTCGAGTTACTTGGGTGCCCATAAAAATTCATAAAAAATTTAGTATTTATTCTTTTTTCATGAGATTTTCAGGAAATGTTGCTTATGTGTTAATAATTAACTTCTACTATGAATTAATCTTCAGTAACCCCTACTCATGAGGGTTAGTGACATTTTTCTCAAATTTACACTGTTTCTGACTTTTCTTTTCAATTTATTTTTTTCAGGAAAGTCCTGGCTTTCAATGATAAAATTTAGATTTTCTTGAGAACCCCATCTCATACACTTTAAAATGAGATATTGTAGTTGTTCTTGCTGTAAATACTTGTTGAGATATTAAATAAAAACTGAATGTGCCAATTTTTTGCGTTTTACCGCTTTCTGAAATGAGTTTTAAATCCCCTGATGAGTGAGCAATCACGAAATAGGCTTGTGCGGATAAAAACGTAGTCGTTGTATTGTTTCTACTCAACATATACGTAGCTTACACGTATATAATACGTGTCAGTTTTTTAACCATTTCCTTTTTCCTTGTGCTGAGAGGAGACCTATTTATCACCGGCTTATGTTTTTTTTTTTTTTTTTTTTTTTTTCGGTGAACCAACAACTATTTCAAGCTTTACAAATAACAAATCAAATATTTTGGTAGCCGTAAGTCTTTGTTACATTTTAAACTTTGTTGACTAGAAACAAAACATTCCAAATGAATGTTGACCGTTGAAAAGTTGAATGTTGAAAAGCTTTTCATTCCACTAATTTATTTTTGTTTTTCTCGTTTCCATGTTCCCACCAATAACGTAGCTCCATTTTCTACCTTTAAAAGCACACACAACCCACAACTCCTCTATTCGCTCCGACGAAGGGCTAACGCTCGAAACGTCAGCTTTTGTAATCGTTACGGTGGCCAATTTACCGTTTCAACTTTGTTGATATGTCCAAATTATTTTGTTACCCCCACCGACGCAGCCCCAAACAGTTTCTTTCGAAACCATCAGCCTTACTTAAGGAGGCTCGAAAGGGTTTTATTGACCGCGCGGAGAATGGATTCCAAGACACGCAAGCTAATTACTCGCGAGAAATAAGCGATGGCGCTTCAAAATTACTGGGTACCTACGATCAAGCTATCTTCTCGGAACAACGACAAGATACCATCCAGACGTTCGATGGAAAACTTCCTCTTTCGACAAACATAGTCCAGAAGCTGGCAGATGCTGGTTTGTCTCATGTTACACTACAATCTCTGTACGAGGTTAGAAACTCACATTAAAAGCCTCAATGGAGTTCTGGCATTGGCGCCATTTGCGAATCAACTTGTCATCATATATCGAATTCCAGTAGAGAATTCTCTCCGGAGTTCATTTCCAACTGTCGTAACGGAAAGCAGTCTGAGTCTCAAATGGTGACTTATATTTCAGGAATGTGTAAAATCACAAGAAAATGTGAATCCATCTTCGGGATGAACGATTTTTTATTTCATAGATACTGAGATTTACACACGACAAAAAACCCACGTAAAACTAGTACGTTAAATCCATTAGCCAATAGGAAACACGAAGGATGAATTTTCACTAGTGAAAAAACGTCGATCGCCCAATCACAAACGCGAACGACGAAAATTCACTAGTGCACAATCGTGGCCCGCGAGTTTGACTCCGACTCTTGAATCCAACATGGCTAGCTCAAGGTTTGCTTCTTTGGAAGGTTCCATTGAGACTTTTATTGAAGAACAAAAAAACCAGAACACAGTGAAGAAAAAGAAACGAGACTTTGCTTTGTTTACAGAGTTCCTTCAAGCAAAGGAGAAGCAAGAAGTGAAATAGCTGAAATTCCTCCCGCCGAACTGAATGAACTTTTGAGTGAATTCATTTTAAGCGTTCGCACAAAAGAAGGACAAGATTACGAAAAAGCATCAGTGGAAGAGAATCAGAGTATCCAGCGACTCCGATGATGACTAAGTTATGTACACTGTAAGTTTCCCTTGAATTTTCATGAAAGTTGCAGACTGTCTTTAACTGATATCGGTTAAGGTTTGCATTGTGTTATTCAGCGTAAAAGCGTATGACGCTGCCTGTTTTCATGATTTAGTGACATTCTGATTTACGACATTTATGACTTGTAAATCTAAGATAAGTTTTTTTTCTCTAAAAGTTGTCATTTACGTCTACAAATTTGGATTTGTTATCTTCATTAAACATTTCAAAAGACAAAGAGAACTTTATATTTTAGTTTGTAATAGCAATTGAATGGGGTTTCTAAACTGCGCGCCCAAACTGATAAAATTGACCAGCAATTTTTCTTTTCAAAAATCTCAATATCTCTAAAATAAACAAATTACACCATGGAAAATGCTTTGTACGATTTTATTCACTCGTTGAGGGGTATCAGCAAACTCACTCGTTCCCAGCGCTCACTCGTTCGTTTTCTGATACTCCTCAACTCGTGATTAAAAATAGTGCGCGCGCATTTTTCCATGGAGTAGTCTCTATTTTCGGGCTTAGGGGATCCGTCGATTAATCGCGCGGACAGAGACTCGTCCTCGCGAAAATGAGCCCTTGAGTAAGCGGTATCGTTTAAAACGCGTGACGGGATATAAAATTGTGAGCTAAAATTGCAAAAACCGGAAATAAACCTTGCTAAGTTGATGAACTAGGGGGCCGACTATTTAACTTTTGAGGGGGGTGAGGGATTTCTGGTCATCAAGGAATTTGTTTTTCTAGCAATCGTCTGCTGGGTAGGATATCTTTTTCCGTTCTAAATGCTCTTTTTTCGGTTACATTTGGACTCATGCAATTTTTTTCTTCCAACAAGCGCTTGCGGGAAATTTTTTTTTCAACATCACCCACCCCCCCTCCCCTTAAGAGTTAAATGGTCGGCCCCTAATATCGCGGAAGTTAGTTCGGTGAACTACCCTGATTTTTTGTTTACAAATCATATTCATCATTACGCATTCCTGAAGTAAAATTTTAAAAAAATTTATCGAGTGGAAATTTTTTTACATTTTAAAACAGCATTTTCCTAAATAATTCAAGTTCTACTAGATATGTTTTTTTTTATATCACGTATACAGGTAGAAAATGTGATGATGTTCAAGAAATTTGAAAAAAAAATAGGTCACCGACTTGGTTTTTAGATATCTTTCAAAAACTGAGTTTTAGAAGGTCTTTTAGCACTACTGTCCTGCTGTTGCCATGGCAACTGATAATGCCTAACGAACCCCCTTAAAAGACTGCGCTGACATAGGGTTAGGGATATGTCAAGTCATTATCCTGATAATAAGTTTGACAGTCCTGATATCTTTTACTGATTGGCACTTGCTGTTAATTGTGGAAAACCCTTTCGAGCCTCCTTAAGCGAGAGTTAAAGGAATAAACGAAATGAAAAAGTTAAAGACAATTCAATTTTCTTGAAGTCTGATAGATATAAAACACAACCCAATTGGTTGAATTTGCAGGTAGATTTTCAGTTTGTAGTAGCTGCAATGCAAAGTTAGCTTAATGATTATGCAAAAACGCAGGAAATGAGGGTTTTCCCAGAGAGACCCTTTGCCTCCCAGGGAATTAAATGTTTTGACGTATTATTTTCACACGTTTGTTAACTCATGAGCGAAATAGGGGATTTGAGGTTTATCGCCCCTTGCCCGGTTTCTCATGGACACGCTCTTAATGCCATATGAAAGCAATATAACTATTTAAACAAATGCATCTTACATGCTTTACAAAAACTGAACATTTACCTGTAGTTTGGTGAAAAAAAAATGCAATCTTGAACTGATCGATTAAGAGACATAGAGAAAAACACCGATATACGGTTTTTTAATTGTATATCAAGTGCACTTCTCCCTTGCTTTTCAAGAAAAACTTCTTACGGTAAACTTCTTGCAGTTCATGTTTAGGTCGGAAAGCTTTCCTGTTTCGCGACAGCTAAGCTGCTAGCATCTTCTAGTCTCGAGCGAGAATCCTTAATAATAATTATGCAGAGTAAGTAAATCCAAAGCTGCCATTTCGTTTTGTATCGGATCATGGGTAGATTGAATCAGGTTTTCGGCTACATTCGTCTTTTTTCGCTGGCTAATGCTTCGGTTTTCTTTCGTTCCTGCACAGAATTCTCTATTTCCCCATTACAATCAGTGATTTGACTGCAGAATAATACATCACCAGCGAATTTAAAAGAGACTTACTTTTGAAGGAAGCTTTAGGGGAAGTTAAAACTTGTATGATTGTGGCCAGGAGGGATGGGAGGGAGGAGAAACTAAGCTAAGGCTTGCAGCTCGTGCCTAGAGCAAATGAAGATAGGTTATAGAAATTTAAGAATTAAATAGAAACTTGGCCTCAATGTAAGCTAGTTTCAGTAAGGCACCAAATCGTGTGAAGTTTTTTTTGTTGTTGTTTTTTTTTCTTGTGGGTACCCCGTTCTGACAGCCCCTTCGCTTTGTGGTGTATATACACTACCACGCTCGCAGGCTCATGACAGCGTTGCGTTACCTCCGATTTCCTCCAAATCTGGTGTGTATGACGTTGAAATATCCAACAAATCACGTACCGAGTTTGGTGGTAGACGTTTGAATGTATCGTACACAACACTCACTTCAAATTTCAAGTTTCACCCTTGTAGAAGGTATTGCATATTATAACCCACTCATTAATTTTGGCGCGATTTTATTGGTTACTTTACGTCACGTGGGGAAAAATCACAGGACAGTTATCACGCAGTAACCCCCGTCTGCGTCGATATTTGTCCTCCGATTTTTTCCATGAAAAAGAAACATAGTCAACACGAGGGATTCCGTTTTCCTATTTACATGTAAGGAAACCAAACTCGTTTTTTAGAGTCTAGCGATAGTGACATTAATGAACAGTTCTTTCTGCTCAAGTTTTTGAACAGCACGTCGGAATATGTGAACCGGAAGCGCCAAGTTTTCGAGATTTTGATCTAAGGGGCGTCATGAGAGTTAATTTCAAATGACAGCTAGTCAAGTTATGGTCCAATCACACTGAAAATAAAGTTTTTTAAACCAATCAAATGTACCTGCTTGCTTGCGTTCATCACGCGCAATCGCCATCAGATCACCACTGGCTTTTTTACTGTGTTTACGCGCAGTTTAATTGCGATATGAAAATTAAGAGGAGGGTGGTAGCATGAATAAACCCCGTTCTGGCTTGCTGGTATGTCGGCTGACAATGTCCTTGGCTAAGAGATTGTCCTCAAAATTTCATATTTGTCCTCGAAGCCTCGCTTCTCGGCCAAACATTCATTTTTCGGACAATCTCTCAGTCGCGGATAGGGTCTAAAAGTACTTACGACTACGAGTGACCACGAGTGACCACGAGTGACCACGAGTGACCATGAATGACCGAAAGTGACCACGAGTGACCACGAGTGAGAATAAATTAAAATACCTCAGTTTTCTTACTGTGACGTCATTACGGAATCATTTTCACCTAATTTCATGAAATAATGACTTACTCACGAAACTGAAGTTATTCACTGTATAAATGCATAGCGGACGATTTGAAAAACATGAAAAACAGATGCGACAATATTTAAAAACTTGCAGTGTGGACTATTCATTACAGATTGCACAGTTACGATAGGTTGAAAACAAAAACGATTTTAAGAATAGTCATAAATATCACATGACCAATTTATTTGGCTCTATTTTAACAACCCAATGATGTCAATGATGTCAATGATCAACCCTTCCCTTTGGAAAATTCCATTCAACTTTCAAATGTACTGCCGACGAGATGTCTGGACAAGTACTTCATTGGGTTTTGCGTGGTAAACTCACTACTCCTAGCATCAAAGTAATAGTCCGGGTATACAACACCAATATTTTCTTAGCTTATATATCGCTAATATCTACGATATTGTATACGAACAATTCGAATGAATATATGTTTATCATGACAACTTTTTAATACACCTAACCTCTCTTATGATTCCAAAAATAGTATACAATAATAACCGTGGGAACTAGGCAGCTAGATACCATTGGGGGCATTTTGGGCGTTTCCGCTCGCTTTAGAATGGCTTTGCGCGTTTCTTGTCAAGTTCGGTCATGGCTGACTTATCAAACAAGAAGCGTAAAGACTTCACGCGCTCTGAAGTTGTATTTTTGTTACGGTCGAGTAGAGGAGGAGTAGATGACAGTGGTGGAACGTTCGTTGCGTTGTGTCTCAACGGAAATATTTAAATCAAACGCTTAGCGTGTTTTCAAAAAGTTAAATAACATGGTGATATAATAAAATGTACGTTTTGCTGTAGTTATGGTTTTTTAAATATATTTTTTGGAATTTTTTTCAATTATCGAACGTATGCCGCGGAAAATATTAGTTTCCTTTCTGATAGGTATGTGATGAAATGATGTGAATTTGACTGCGTAATGACTTCATAGTAACAAAACTGAGATATTTTGATTTAGTCTCACTCGTGGCCACTCGTAGTCACTCGTGGTCACTCGTGGTCACTCGTGGTCACTCGTAAGTACTTTTAGACCCTATCCTCAGTCGCGGACATTATCAGCCGACATACCAGCCGCTCGAGGGGGTTTATTTACTAATTGTCCTCCATGCGAGTGCGTGTGAGTAATATCTTCGCCGAAACGATACTGGAAGAGCTATTTAATGACCGTGAAAAACTTCGCTGATGGGATGGAAAGGGGATAAAAAGCGATTTGGACCGGTAGCTAGCAAATGAGAGCGGAGAATCGAGGTAAGAAGTCTAGTAATGCCATTGCGAAATCGTCGCCATCGACCGCGTGGTCTTGAAATTCGAAGTTGTTCGCCTCAGGCTGTCCTTTTCTGTTTGATTTCTCGCGCAGCTCTTCAAATTTGATTTTAAATTGATTTACGGGACTCCGATAAACAGTAACTTACGCCGAGAACATGTTTTGTAGAGATAAATGCGAAGCGATTCGAAGTGTAATCGATACCTCGTTCGATCGGCTGCTACCATGGGAATGCATCTTG
Organism: Stylophora pistillata; assembly: GCF_964205215.1. Lineage (NCBI taxonomy): Eukaryota > Metazoa > Cnidaria > Anthozoa > Scleractinia > Pocilloporidae > Stylophora > Stylophora pistillata. Next base: position 37,928,511 of record NC_142523.1, on the reverse strand, counting down.
AGTTTTTGAAATTTATTTCGGAATGATGTGGGCGCAAATAGAAATTCGCAATAAAATCAAGATTTGTTCTTTTTCTTTCGAATTCTCAGGTCATATTGCTAAAATGTTAAGGATACATTTGTGGTATTAAATAATCTGCCATATCCTGTGCTTATGAGGATAAGTGACTTTTGCATTATTATTTTGCTTGTTTTGTGTTTTAAATTTACTTTTTCAGGAAAGTCCTTGGTTTTTAATTATAAAATTTATAAATTCCTGAAAAATCTTATTTTATACGCTTTAAATTGAGATATTGTAGGTGTTATTTCTGTAAGTATTTGGTGAGATATTAAATAAAAACTGAATGTCAACAGTTGTTGCGTTTTTCCGCCGCGTCACTAAACGGTAATGACTTCTCTTTTACGGCCTTCTCAAGTGTCGAAGATTAGCCAATTTTCCATTTGCAAAATTCGAAGAAGATTTGCGTGGCAATAAACAGGAATACTGCCCACCAACTTCTAATTGGTAATATGCATTTCATTTGATTGTACATAAAACACGGACGAGGCTGGGTTGATCTATATATAATGTTGTGCTGTTCAGTAAATTTGTGATAAGCTTACAGTTAGCGGCATGGTCCACGCTAAAACAGGCTATAGTGAAACTTTGATACCTCTTGACGATGGTCAGTAACCCCTGACAAAGATTTATATGTGAAGGCCAAACAAGTTGAATTCTAACATGACAATATATATATATATTTTTTTTTTTTTCACAAATTGTATTCTCTCGTAATAATTTTTTTTTTCTGCGTTTCTAGCGTAGGTTGTATCTTTCGTTTCTCTTAATCTCCTAGATTGGATAAGCAACTAAATGGATCTAGATCTAAAAAATTGTGATCACGTCTTGTGTGTAAAATTATGATTTCAACTTGTCTAGTCGATTTTAAAAGTTTCAAAAACAAATGGTTTCTTAAAAGCGTCTTGTGGAGTTCACTATGATATAACCTAATACTGATTAGCATTGGTGGTTACTTCCCCTACGTCTTTTCGTCTCCAGTTTTTCAAAAAATACCTATTTTGATGCTGACTTTCCTCATTACGATTTGTGATACGACTGCGAAATAATACATCACCAGCGAATTTCAAAGGAATAATTTGGGGTGGGAAGCTTGCAATTCCTTGATCGGCGGCATAACCGTGGTAACAACTATAAGGTGCGTTGAGCTTGTAAAACTTTAGGGTTATAATCAAAGACCTGTTTGCGTCAATCACTTCATTTTAAGGGTATGTGAATTTAACGGATATTTTACGAAACCTGGCTAAAGTAGCAACCCGCCAAGTCATATGTGTGAGCTCTTTTTTCTTCAGTGTGGATATTGCAAAAAAATTCTCCTGCTGCAATAAATGAGAATATTGGAAGACTCTCCTTCGCCTTTGTGTCCACTGACTGCTTACGACGCTATGCATTCTAATTGGTTGTGCATTCAAACGCGAAGGATGTTGATTTGATTTATCAAACATCGTTGAATTTGCGTTAAGCGCACTTGCCATCATACGAAATATCTAACTAATGATTCCCGCGTTTTAAATTTTATCAGCTTTAAGATGAAATATAGCTTCCTATTTACATATTTTGGAAGTGTGTGCCATTTTGATTCTATGATGATAATCATTATACTGAGGGTCTGGTCTAAATAACACTAACTGCAGACGAAATTTTTACATCCTTGCTGATAACCTTAGAGGGATTCAACCAAATGCTTACCATTCTTGATTTCGTTCAGCAAGGTGTGTTGGATAGCTTTCATCAAAGCTCGATGATGTTTTGCGCCCAAGAGTCGGGGTAATTAGTACAGCTTACTCGATAAACAGAACAAGTTTTCTATTGTAGTAAAACAAAATCACTGACTTGTGGCATATTTTAACCCCTTTTCAGCACTAACGGCACAAGATGGAACGAAAAAACGAAAACACTATAGGAAACGTCAGAGAACAAAAACATAAAATTGAGCTCATTCCTAAAGCCACTTAAACAGATAAACAATAGCTAATAATAATCATTATTCTGCGTTTTTCGGTTTAAATAACCCAATCTAAGTCCGTCCGTACTGTCAAACTTGGAATGGTTAAAGCAAATGCTTACCACAATGAGGCTGTACAAGGCGTCTTAAACAGCTATCTTCAAAGGCCGACGATGCTTTTTCCCGTTCGGATTTGGTGCAATTAAGAGAGGATTGGCAAATGACCAGAAATGACCTGTGGCATAGATTAAATGCGTCTCAGCACAAACAGCAAACAAAAGGATAGGAAAAGTGTGGCGTAGATTAAATGCGTCTCAGCACAAAAAGCAAACAAAAGGAAAGGAAAACCAACCGATGTTCGAATTCATTCAGTTGTGATTCCATCACTCTTAAAATTATCCCGTCTGACAGAGCTGAAACAGTTGGCCCACAAGCCTCAACCTAATTACGTTTGGACATACCGAATTCGTTGAGAGGTATGAATGATCGTTTATTTTTAAAGTTGGTAATACAAAATGATCTGAATTCTGGAAAACACGAACTTAAATAATAAGAAAAAGAATAACTTGTATGCTCTGTTATGGGGTAAATGAAATCTTCCTCTTACACACACCAATGTATTTGCATAATTTCTGTAATGTTCGTTCATTGGCTTCCTTCTTAGTATTACATATTGGAAAAAACTGAACAGAAAGTTGTGCAATGTCATTAAATTCCAAAGTGAAAAATTTCGATGAGGAATGATGCCTGTAGTACTTTTCGTTAGGAATAATTTGGTTTTGAACCGTGACCATGGCAGTGGGGTAAACAAAGTAAATTAGATAATTCATCAATCGATAGGCATTTTTACTTCCCTCCTCATTATAAAAAGCAGAAGTTGCTTTTAAACACGTGCCAAGGCGAAGAACGTTAAGCACATTTAGGAAGCAACATTTAGAAATAAAGGAATAAAAATATAGAGAACATATGACACTGAGGAACAAGTGTCCAGCACGGATCTCATGGCATAGAGTTAGATATACACCACCCATTGCATCTTTGATTTTTTATCTTCTTGATGATCGTGAGAAATGACAAAGCAAATTGGTAAAGAAAATCCGTAAATTTTGCTTTAAGGCAGCTTTTTCTACCTTATTGCTTCCTACATGTATCCATGTTGAGGAAATTTTCAAGAATATTCATGAAAACAAATTAAATGCAATATTGTGCATTAATTATCCAGACATGGCATATCTATATATAACATATCCAGAACACTCAAATGGATCTCCTTGGTGAAAATCCAATTTTTTTCATTGGGCTTCTTTGGTCGAGGATTAGAATCGCAGATTATCTTAATCCATGAATGCTTGTAAAGACAAAAGAGCTAAATTGGAAGAAAGAAAGGTCGTGAGAAATTGGCTTCGTTTTAGCAATTTCCTTAAGATAAAGTTGGCAGTAAACAAAGAAACTGAACTATTTACCTTCCGTGCTGAAAACCATCGAACTATGAAAAACAAATGCTTGCCGCGATCAGGTTGAGAAAGGTGGGACAACATTAATAAAGCAGCGGCCTATGATACTTTTTTCCAAAGGAGTCGGGATCATTAATAAAGTTTACACCATAAATAGGAAAGAAAGTGTTTTTAAGTTTGGCTAAGCAAAATCACCGATCAGAGGCATAGGTTAACCCCGTTTCAGCACAAACAGCAAACAAAAAGAAAGGAAAACCAATAGATGCACGAGAGTATTCTGTTGTGATTCCATCATTCTTGAAATCATCCCGTCTGACAGAGCTGAAACAGTTGGCACACAAGCCTCAGCCTAATCACATTTGGACATACCGAAGTCGTCGAGAGGCATGAATGATTGTTCATTTTTTGTGTTGGTAATTCAAAATGATCTGAATTCTTGACAACCCTACCTTATATAATAATAATATTAATAATAATAATAGTAAGAAGAAAAAAAATAAGAAAACCGTGTGCTATATGAGTTAGGGGGTGAATGAAATCTTCCTAACACACACCAATATATTTCCATCATATTTCTAATGTTTGTTCATTAGCTTCTTTCGACTCTTAGTATTACACATCGGAAAAAACTAAACGAGAGTTATGTAATGTCATTAAATTTCAAGTGAAAAATTTCGATGAGGAATGATGCCTGTAGTACTTCTCGTTAGGAATAATTTGGTATTGAATCATGACCGTGGCAGTGGGGTAAACAAAATAAATTAGATATTTCATCAAGCCTTTGACTTCGCTCCCTATTGTAAAGAGCGAAAGTTGTTGTTAATACGTACCAAGGCTAAGAACGTTAACCACATTTAGGAAGCAATTATCTTATTGCTTCCTATTCATGTTGAGGGAGGTTTTCAGCAGATTCTTCAAACAAATGTAACGATGTTTCCTTAATTATCCAAAATTGGCATATTTACAGCATATGCCGAACACTAAAATCGTTCTCTGGGCTACTTTGGTTGACAAATGGATTAACAAATCATCTAAATCTATGCGCGCGTGTGGAGACAATAGAGCTCAACCAGGAAGAAAAAAAGTCGTGTGAAGTTGGCTTCGTTTTAGCAATTTTCGTAAGTAAAGTTGCCATGGCAGTCAACAAAGACAGAAAAACAAAGGAGAAGAGAATTTTTTTTTTAGCTCCAGCTCTATTGTTAATAAAGAGCTTCAGTGATACTTCTTTTTCGTTTTTTATCTCTTTATTTTGTATTCACATAGGTTTTGAGAATTTTTATGCTGTGATAGTCAAATATAATTATGAGATTGATGCTCAGAAAGCTATTGGAAAAACTAAAATTTCAAATCATCTAATCTATTTTTAAAAGCGTCTTGTGGGTGTCATTAGGGAACTTTAGCAAAGACGACGGCGACGGCAACGAAAACGTCGTGTCGACATCTAACTTTTCGTTTTTGTAACTTTTCGTTTTTGTAACTCTTTCGAGGTTATTCCGATGTGTTTCACTTGGAAAATGCTGGTGAACTATTCAGGGACTATATCACTACGAAGGGCGTTAAAGTAAGGAGAAAGAAAGAAAAATGAAACGTCATGCGCTCACGTTCTCGAGAAAACCTAAAGTTTGGTTATTTCACGTTGTTGTTTTGCCGAGAGCGGCAAAGAAATGGACCAAATTGTTTAACACACGTGCAGGGCGATTGTTTTTGCTCAATAAGCCTATTGTTTTCTGCCGTTCTCGTTGCCGTCGCCGTCGCCGTTGCTAAAGCTCCCTATTATGTTATGGAATGACGTTGATCAACATTAATTATGACTCAGTGTATCAACCATTAACTGATGAATATTTTCAAAATGTATTTTTGACCTATGAATGGGGTTTTCAGCACTAACGGCACAAGATGGAACGAAAAAACGAAAACACTCTAGGAAACGTCAGAGAACAAAAACATAAAATTGAGCTCATTCCTAAAGCCACTTAAACAGATGAACTATAGCTAATAATAATCATTATTCTACGTTTTTTGGTTTAAATAACCCAATCTAAGTCCGTCCGTACTGTCAAACTTGGAATGTTTAAAGCAAATGCTTACCACGATGAGGCTGTACAAGGCGTCTTAAACAGATATCTTCAAAGGCCGACGATGCTTTTTCCCGTTCGGATTTGGTGCAATTAAGAGAGGATTGGCAAATGACCAGAAATGACCTGGGGCATAGATTAAATGCGTCTCAGCACAAACAGCAAACAAAAGGATAGGAAAAGTGTGGCGTAGATTAAATGTGTCTCAGCACAAACAGCAAACAAAAGGAAAGGAAAACCAACCGATGTTCGAATTCATTCAGTTGTGATTCCATCACTCTTAAAATTATCCCGTCTGACAGAGCTGAAACAGTTGGCGCACAAGCCTCAACCTAATCACGTTTGGACATACCGAATTCGTTGAGAGGTATGAATGATCGTTTATTTTTAAAGTTGGTAATTGAAAATGATCTGAATTCTGGAAAACCCGAACTTAAATAATAAGAAAAAGAATAACTTGTATGCTCTATGTTATGGGGTAAATGAAATCTTCCTTTTACACACACCAATATATTTGCATAATTTCTGTAATGTTCGTTCATTGGCTTCCTTCTTAGTATAACATATTGAAAAAACTGAACAGAAAGCTGTGCAATGTCATTAAATTCCAAAGTGAAAAATTTCGATGAGGAATGATGCCTGTAGTACTTTTCGTTAGGAATAATTTGGTTTTGAACCGTGACCATGGCAGTGGGGTAAACAAAGTAAATTAGATAATTCATCAATCGATAGGCATTTTTACTTCGCTCCTCATTGTAAAAAGCAGAAGTTGCTTTTAAACACGTGCCAAGGCGAAGAACGTTAAGCACATTTAGGAAGCAACATTTAGAAATAAAGGAATAAAAATATAGAGAACATATGACACTGAGGAACAAGTGTCCAGCACGGATCTCATGGCATAGAGTTAGATATACACCACCCATTGCATCTTTGATTTTTTATCTTCTTGATGATCGTGAGAAATGACAAAGCAAATTGGTAAAGAAAATCCGTAAATTTTGCTTTAAGGCAGCTTTTTCTACCTTATTACTTCCTACATGTATCCATGTTGAGGAAATTTTCAAGAATATTCATGAAAACAAATTAAATGCAATATTGTGCATTAATTATCCAGACATGGCATATCTATATATAACATATCCAGAACACTCAAATGGATCTCCTTGGTAAAAAGCCAATTTTTTTCATTGGGCTTCTTTGGTCGAGGATTAGAATCGCAGATTATCTTAATCCATGAATGCTTGTAAAGACAAAAGAGCTAAATTGGAAGAAAGAAAGGTCGTGAGAAATTGGCTTCGTTTTAGCAATTTCCTTGAGATAAAGTTGGCAGTAAACAAAGAAACTGAACTATTTACCTTCCGTGCTGAAAACCATCGAACTATGAAAAACAAATGCTTGCCGCGATCAGGTTGAGAAAGGTTGGACAACATTAATAAAGCAGCGGCCTATGATACTTTTTTCCAGAGGAGTCGGGATCATTAATAAAGTTTACACCATAAATAGGAAAGAAAGTGTTTTTAAGTTTGGCTAAGCAAAATCACCGATCAGAGGCATAGGTTAACCCCGTTTCAGCACAAACAGCAAACAAAAAGAAAGGAAAACCAATAGATGCACGAGAGTATTCTGTTGTGATTCCATCATTCTTGAAATCATCCCGTCTGACAGAGCTGAAACAGTTGGCACACAAGCCTCAGCCTAATCACATTTGGACATACCGAAGTCGTCGAGAGGTATAAATGATTGTTCATTTTTTGTGTTGTTAATTCAAAATGATCTGAATTCTTGACAACCCTACCTTATATAATAATAATATTAATAATAATAATAGTAAGAAGAAAAAAAATAAGAAAACCGTGTGCTATATGAGTTAGGGGGTGAATGAAATCTTCCTAACACACACCAATATATTTCCATCATATTTTTAATGTTTGTTCATTAGCTTCTTTCGACTCTTAGTATTACACATCGGAAAAAACTAAACGAGAGTTATGTAATGTCATTAAATTTCAAGTGAAAAATTTCGATGAGGAATGATGCCTGTAGTACTTCTCGTTAGGAATAATTTGGTATTGAATCATGACCGTGGCAGTGGGGTAAACAAAATAAATTAGATATTTCATCAAGCCTTTGACTTCGCTCCTTATTGTAAAGAGCGGAAGTTGTTGTTAATACGTACCAAGGCTAAGAACGTTAACCACATTTAGGAAGCAATTATCTTATTGCTTCCTATTCATGTTGAGGGAGGTTTTCAGCAGATTCTTCAAACAAATGTAACGATGTTTCCTTAATTATCCAAAATTGGCATATTTACAGCATATGCCAAACACTAAAATCGTTCTCTGGGCTACTTTGGTTGACAAATGGATTAACAGATCATCTAAATCTATGGGCGCGTGTGGAGACAATAGAGCTCAACCAGGAAGAAAAAAGGTCGTGTGAAGTTGGCTTCGTTTTAGCAATTTTCGTAAGTAAAGTTGCCATGGCAGTCAACAAAGAGAGAAAGACAAAGGAGAAGAGAATTTTTTTTTAGCTCCAGCTCTATTGTTAATAAAGAGCTTCAGTGATACTTCTTTTTCGTTTTTTATCTCTTTATTTTGTATTCACATAGGTTTTGAGAATTTTTATGCTGTGATAGTCAAATATAATTATGAGATTGATGCTCAGAAAGCTATTGGAAAAACTAAAATTTCAAATCATCTAATCTATTTTTAAAGCGTCTTGTGGGTGTCATTAGGGAACTTTAGCAAAGACGACGGCAACGGCAACGAAAACGTCGTGTCGACATCTAACTTTTCGTTTTTGTAACTCTTTCGAGGTTATTCCGATGTGTTTCACTTGGAAAATGCTGGTGAACTATTCAGGGACTATATCACTACGAAGGGCGTTAAAGTAAGAAGAAAGAAAGAAAAATTAAACTTCATGCGCTCACGTTCTCGAGAAAACCTAAAGTTTGGTTATTTCACGTTGTTGTTTTGCCGAGAGCGGTAAAGAAATGTACCAAATTGTTAAACACACGTGCAGGGCGATTGTTTTTGCTCAATAAGCCTATTGTTTTCTGCCGTTCTCGCTGCCGTCGCCGTCGCCGTTGCTAAAGCTCCCTATTATGTTATGGAATGACGTTGATCAACATTAATTATGACTCAGTGTATCAACCATTAACTCATGAATATTTTTAAAATGTCTTTTTGACCTATGAATGGGGTTGATGTTTAGAAGATGGCATACAACTTGAATGAGTGTTCAAGCTTAGGCTCTTTACGTATGGTGTCATTTAGTCGCGTCGCCCATGAAAAGTTAGTTGGTTATAAGATTGAGTTGAAGAGGAATTGAGCCTGTCCGGAGTTACACTACTGTATCAGAATATGCCGTAATTTCTAAAATGACAAAAAAAATTTGTCTAAGCTCAATATGTTTCTGTTTCATAACATGGACCACTCGAGAAAAACAAACATGCATCAGCAGACGCAAATTAAAACATGAACTTTTACGTTGTGTAGGTCGAATATAGTTATGACATTGATGCTCCGAAAAGCTCTTAGAAAAAAATATCAACGTCTTCAATCTATTTTAAAAGTTTGGAAAAAATAAAAAAGTTTTTGATAAGCATAAGTCTGAGCAAAGTTGGACAGCGATGATCAGAGGCCTATGATATTTTCCACCCTAAGGGTCGGATTAATAGATCCTTCAACGTTTCTTAGCGGTCATATTGTTTGGGGGTCAAACAAAGACTCGTTGCGTAGCAACGAGCAAAATATTATTTTGTAATTATTAGACGCGCTTTGGCACCTTCGCTCAATATCTTAACTTTATTCAGGGAAAATCGCTATTATTCAGAAAATCGAGACCACTGGTTGCAGTCTCGATAACATGGCGCAAGGGCTACCAGCACTCCCCGACGACTACGCCCCAGTATCTCCTCCCTCCCGCAGCAAATTTAGCCCCCTTACGGAAGAGAAGGTTCGCAAGCTCATCAACAGCAGTACAAATAAAAGCTGCACTCTATACCCTATGCCAGCATCCCTAGTGATATATTGCATCGACGTTCTTTTACCGATCATAACGAAAATGCTCAATTTATCACTTGAGTTTGGGCTATTCACTGATGACTGGAAGTGTGCGCTTGTCCTTCCACTGCTGCAGAAGCCTGAGCTAGACCTTCTATACTATGATTTCAAACCAATTTAGCTAAAAATAACTAGACAGAATTACCACAACAGCTATTGTCAAATTATACAGTCAAAGCTAGTGAATAAATACCCAGGAAAACATCATGGGTTATCTGACCAACATAAAACAAACCTATCAAAAATATACACATAAAGGCACAGATTCTTAATTTAAGAAAAGAGACATAAAACTATCGATAAATATTCCACATAATTAATTAAAAATAGCTTGATTATTTAATAATTTCACAAAACCTCACAAATTATAAAAAAATATTATATTGGTAAACTTGTCTCCCATATTTTTGCCACCTGCTCTGTCAATTTTGGCATGAAAGTTTACCAACTCGCATTCCTTTCCAACAGCATCGAAAATTGGTCGGTCCTTTTCAGGGACCCAAGCAATTTGTTGTTCTCCTGCCTCAGTTATATAAAATACTCCAACACCATAGTGAGAACAATATGCTAAGGTCTTTCTCCACTGACGATCGGATCAGCAGGACCTTCCAAGCATTCAAGTTCTATTTTTAGCCTGGTGGAAGGGTTACGGGCTTAAACCATTCATTGTTACCTCACAACTGTCCAGAAACTAACGAGTCACGACGAAATTCTCCAAGCTGAAAGCTTGCTCTAAAGCCTCCGCCATTTTAATTCTCCTTGCAACCTTTTCGCCGCTAACTAGTTTCCATGCTTCTAAGTTAGGAGCGGGACAACACTATGGGGTTTCTCTCGCCAAGTACGTATATTTCATTGAAGTGGTCGACCAGTTAAACTTTCAGAGTCAAATTTTTTAGAGCTTTTTGATGATTTTTTTTTTTTTTGCACAGATAAATTAACTATTTCTCTGTAAACTTTTCAGCAAGGTCGCGTGCGTATTGTTCTCACGTGCACTTTTGTCACTGGACAAAACTTAAGTCACGTGATCAAATGTTTCTGGCGGCCATGTTTGCCGTAAAAGGCTTCTCTTGGCTTAGAAGTGGTTAATGTATGTTTATCATCGAACTGACGAATACGAAATGTACAAAAAGACAATCAAATTCTCAAGATAGATAAATAGTTACACCCTTAGTAGGTTCGTCGAGCTACAAAGTCCAAATGTTTTCAGTTGGTCGAATAACGTGGAAAGTAGCTAGTACAGATTAATGGGCTTATGCTGGAGAAATGGCCTGCTATTGTCATTCTTTTACTCTGGGTAAGTTAAGTGTATGAAATTTAGCTTCAGTTAAGTTTAGTTGACCTTTGATAATGTTATTTATAATGCTCAAGCTATAAGTGAGTGACAAGAATTGAGCCTTTTTCCAGAATACCTTCCTATTGTTTTATCTTGATGATCTGGTACTGTAGGTTTTCTGTGATTCAATATTTATTATATCCTGATGATAATACACAGTGTCAACTCTTTTATCAACTCTTTTATCAACCCTTTTGTCATGAAATACGGACAGAAATTTTGTTGAAACAGATAGCTGCTTTAGTAAGAAAATGGGAGAGTATACATTGTCATATTCCTACATTATTATTGTTTACATGTAGGAATTACCCATGCCAGCATAGGGGCTAGACAGGTGCATGACTATTTTCATATGGAGTTTCTATGTATATGGAAGCCACTGCCCACCTCACAATAACAATAATGAAACTCATAGTCCATTGCAGGGTTACCTCCCCACTGCCAACCAGTACCCATATTTACACCTGGAAAAGGTGAGGCACTTTTAGCTTACAGTATCTTGCCCGAGAACAAAATGCAATGCTCCAACACTAGGTGCCAAAACAGGACTTATTTCGAGTACAGTGCACTAACCGTTCAGCCACCATGCCTCCTCCTCTGATCCTTATGATTAGAGAGGGGTGAGTGGGGTCAATTGGGATTAGGGTGGAACTCTTACAACATTGTGTAACCAATAGTGACTTAAGGAAACTTAAAGAAACTTAAGACGACTTTAGGCGGCTTAGGGCAACTAAAGGTCCCAGAGTAGGCCTAGCTTTTTATCTCTTTTTTTTATGAGCAGATTTATATGTTGTTCGAAGGTGACCTCGAGGCCACCATGATGGCGGGAGAATGGCATTTTAAAAATCACTTCTTTTGGTTGAGAAATTTGAATACACATTTTTGGCCATCGATATTATGTAGCTTTAATTTTTCTGGCTTTATGGTGGTAGCACTTCAAATTTTGGTTTTAGTTTTTGTACTTTCAGTGTTGTTTTTATTTCGAAACATGGCTACGTGTGTTCCTAAATATCTGTCTAGAGTAAATCCAGAAGATCTTCACGAAAATTTCCTCCAGAAAAGCTTAGGTGAACTGAAAGATTACCTAAGTTGAAGAGGGTTAAGTGTGACTGGCTAGAAAAAGAGAGCTTGTCGCGAGAGTCTTTTCTGCTTGTGAACGCAATGTTAGGGTCTGGTTGGGGTATCCATCAGACAAGGAGTTGAGGTCAATACTTACAGTTGAGTACCAACAGCGAATTAAAAGTCTTCCTTCCCTTGAATTTCTCATTGAGAAATCCTTTCTTCCCTTATGAACCTGTCGAGACCATTCTTCAATTAACGATTGCTTTGGCTTGTGGAGCGATAACTTCTCAACATGCGAATGGATGACCCATTTTTTCGGATATCTTCCATCGTTGTTACAGCGGCCGAGGTCACGTTCAAAGAAAAACGATCCCAATGTTCCCATAAAACGCAAAGAACAAAGCTTAACAATGAGGCGGTACGCCGTGATTCCTTCGATGCAGCATGAAGTGAAGACTTGAAAAACAAAGACAAAACAAAGACATAAAATAAGTGTTCCAGAGATAAATTTTGTATAGCAAAACTGATTTCTTTCTTTCTTTTCCTTAAGAAATGGTCTTCGGATGGATTGCAGCTGCAATTATAGTTGTTGCAGTTGTTGTATGTAAGTATTGTTAAAGGTCATAAATTAAGTAAACAGAGATTACATGCACCCCAACTCGAACCCATGTTAAGTATTTCGTTGTTTTTTTTTTCCATGGAACAAAACTCTGGAATTCCTTACTCAATGATATTAGGCATTTAAAAACGTTTGCTTCTTTTAAAAATAAGTCAAAGAAGTTTTTTACTAAATTGACAGGTATAATGACTATTTCAATAAAATAAGAGATTGGTATTTTGGCCAGTGAAATTTTCCAAATGATAGAGTATCGCTTACATATACATATCTTTTTCTGTTCTTTTTTTTTTTTTTTTTTTTTCTTTTTAAGCAAGGATGCCTCCCTCGTATAAGCCCCGTGGTTTCTGGAGGTCCCCCCTGCCATCTATTATTTTTTTTAAAACTAAATGACAAATGGCGACTAAAATTTGTATTTTATTGTGATTCGCCCGTTCGCACATTGAGGGCGAATCTCTCGGGATATTCGAACGTAAACATGAATAGGACTCATAGCTCATAGGGTGCGCTTTGTACTAATTTCAGCAAATTTGCCAAGAGATGGAGGTTGGGGATCGTGGTCTTCATGGAGTTCTGAATGCCATGATGGCTATCACATAAGGTATCGCAAATGTGACAATCCATGCCCAAGAAACGGAGGGGATTACTGCAAAGGAAACAGTAAAGATTATTCGGACTGCCGTGAATGTCGCATTTATTATCCAAAGTGCAAGTATGGTAAATGCGTGAACACCCTAGGTTCCTATTATTGCGAGTGCATCTTTGGCTATGAGCTTCATGAGAGTGATAGGGACCTATGTGTGCGTAAGTGTCTTTCATTTTCGAGGAGTTATTAATCAATTTGTCTACTTATTCAGTTAGCAATATATTGCCTATTATTTGTTTACCATATATTTAATAGTGTGAATATTCATATAGATGAAAATTAATTAATAGTAAATAGTCACGACAAATCATTAAAAGACCATTAGTTTCTTTAATTCCGCTGGTAGAGTAAGAACTTGCCAACGTAGTAAGATTCCAAGAGGTATATTCTTGAACGTTTTATGGAAAGGATGTCGTCCAATTACGTACAAGCGTTTCACTCTCGTTTGCTCAAAAGAAGTGATTCCTGATGCATTTTAAAACATAGCTTTACAAAGTCGTGCGCTCTGATTGGCTAATATGCTCTATCCATTTGCCCGTGGGTTGCACGCTTACGTCAGTTTGTTTTGCTTTTTTTTTTTACGATAACTTTTTTCGTCGATGTACTTAGAACATAATTCCTGTTTTTTTGTATATTTTTTGCTCGTGAAATATGAAAAATATCTTGCAGTTTGTCCGAAGATAAGGAAGATATTTCTGGTGAGTTGCTAAATTCCAAGCTCAATTTGTTTTGACGATCCTCTAGCTAAGAGTTCGAAATTTCCGTTAAGCGAGTAGCAGCTTCATCGGCCGGTTGAACAAAGACACTCAGAGAAGACCAGTGCAATCCACAGTCCGAATGATCAATGATTCACGTCAAGAATTAAATCCTTCACAGTTTGCAAGTAACGTAGCACCACTCTTCCAAGATTGCTCTATTCAAAATGTGCAGTTTGTCTTCAATTTTCCGGGAAACCGACTCAACTGAGACGAAGTTTTACCTACAGCACTTTCGCTGGTTGCCAGTTCAATATTTAGGCTATCTGAGGAGTTTCAAATTGTTTGTTAGTCTGAGATCAGAAAAAACGTAAACTATCTCATCGCTATGATTCAAGAAAATTGTTGCTGTGTCAGCCTCGTGCGACTCTTACGCCTCTTTCGTGCTTAGCAACCTCCCTCGTGCAATAACTCGATGGTTGCACGCTGCACGCTGCACGCTAACTATTTCTTAAATTGTTCTGCAAGATTCCAGCACCTCATGAGTTGAAATCTCTAAGTTATTCAATTTTCGTACATTTAGATTTGAAGATGAGTTTTTTTTTTTCAGCAAAAAGTATTTAATTCCCGCTCCAATTAAACTTTCTCTTTAAAATTCAATTTTGGAAATATTTCCCAACTACATATATTCGTAGTCTTTTTTTCCATGCATGGCATTATGCATGACAACACTGAACTAACTTCCCTTGACCACTTTCCCATGTTTCAGCAAAGAAATGTGCCTCTCTAAGAAAACCAATTGAAGGTACTATGAAATGCTCAAGCAGTTCACCGTCACACCGTGACAATTGTGTATTTGGATGTAATGTTGGCTATAAACTGGAGGGATCACAGACAAGAACCTGTGAGAACGGAAAATGGACAGGAAATAAAGCAACATGCGCAGGTAAATTAGTTTTAAAAAGGAAAATTTACGAAATTAAGCAATAGAATACATTTTTACGGGCTCTATACCGTGACAAAACTGAACTGGTAGCCTCTCGAGTATTCTCCCAACATCCGATAAGGACTCTATAAAGCATCCACTTGAAAACTGAACGGTCTATGTTCGTTTATGTTGTGAAAGAAAGGTAACTAGATGTAACCTACAGTTTGATTATTTGCAGCCCACGTGATCAACTACTACTGCTATTACAACAACTACTACTACTACTACCACCACTACTACTACTATTACAACTACTACTACTACTACTACTACTACTACTACTACTACTACTACTACTACTACTACTACTACTACTACTTCAGTTCACTTCTTCTTCTACTACATCCTCGGAGACCCAGGGGCTGTGAGTCGATTTCAAGTTAAGGGCAGAAGAGCCACTGGGGAGATTGTTTTAAAAGACTAGTTCCAAACGGTCGCAGTCGTTCTGGCATCTGATTGGTGCCAGAAAATCTTTGTGTTTTTCTGCCCAATCAGAGTGAAGTGTCCTTTCGTGTGTTTTAACACGCACATAGGCAACAAGCTCTGTTGCTCGCTATGTTTGTTTGGGCCGTGCGACGAAGCTTTGCCCGAGGTGAAAGTCTCAGTCTCAGAACACAATGTAGGAGAAATCGATCAGATTGTCCGCGAAATCTTACCGGAAATTATACTGAATACTCTCGCAGGTATCACAAGAGAACAAGTTTAAAAGTTTGCGAGGTTCGTAGAAAACATAATGGTTGCAGGGATTGATATGTCGCTTTAAACATTAGATTAGATGTAAGCTTAAATCTTTTTAGATTTTTTGTACAATTTGTTGTGACTAAAACTTTTCCAATCCCATGAAGTTATTTCGTCGCACGGGCCACGCAGGTATGTCAAGCAACTGGCGCTTACACTTACGTAGCTTTCGGTGCACGCCAAATTCTAATCGTTGCTTTGTAGTAAAGTCGTTACAATATGACCAAAGTTGCAGAGAACGTTAAGTACGTGGACGACCTCCAGCAAGCGCTTAAAGAAAGCTTAGCTGTGTTTCCGGTTAGCTAATTAAAATCTGAACAAAGACTAATCATCGAGAACATCGTGGAAAGGAGATATGTTTTGGGACAGTTACCGAAGGGGTTTGGAGAAAGTTTAATCTTTCAACTGCTGCGTTGAGTGTTCAAATTATTGAGCTCGAAAGGCCACGGATTCTCTTCTGGTCCCTTGGTCATTGTCATTTCACCTCTTTTGTCGATTGTTGAATTCCAAGTTAAATACCTTTGATCATTGGGAATCGATGCTGCTTTCATTGAGGAAAACAAAACCAAAGACCAATAAATATTGGATAGAAAGGACGGGCTTGCTTTATTGTAAATGTCAGCTTACTGCAAGGTTATCTACCCACATCTAATAAACAAAAGTTTCTACATTTAGCTTTTCTTTTTTTTTCAAGCGAAGATTAGATTAGATTTTGGCCGGGCGTGTACAGAAAGTTTCGTAACCACTAGTTGCTCGACATACCTGCGTGGCCCGTGCGAAGAAATAACTTCAAGGGATTGGAAAAGTTTCAGTTACAGCAAATTATACAAAAAATCTTGAAAGATTTAGGCTTACATCTCATGTACTACTACTTCTACTACTACTACTACTACTACTACTACTACTACTACTACTACTACTACTACTACTACTACTACTAGTACTACTACTACTACTACTACTACTACTACTACTACTACTACTACTGCTACTGCTACGGCTACTGCTACTGCTACTGCTACTGCTACTGCTACTGCTACTGCTACTGCTACTGCTACCGCTACCGCTACCGCTACTGCTACTGCTACTGCAACTGCTACTGCTACTACTACTACTACGACGACGACGACGACGACGACGACGACGACGACGACGACGACGACGACGACGACGATTTCTCTTACCTTGTGTGCTGCGATTTCTCTTACATTGTGTGCTGAGACTGAAACTTTCACCTCGGGCAAAGCTTCGTCGCACGGCCCAAACAAACATAGCGAGCAACAGAGCTTGTTGAATATGTGCGTGTTAAAACACACGAAAGGACTACAAAGGATACTTCACTCTGATTGGGCACAAGAAAACAAAGATTTTCTGGCACCAATCAGATGCCAGAACGACTACGAAAGTTTGTAAGACAATGTCCCCAGGGGCTCTTCTGCCGTTAACTTGAAATCGACTCACAGCCCCTGGATCTCCGAGAACGCTTTTACTACTACTACTACTACTACTACTACTACTACTACTACTACTACTACTACTACTACTACTACTACTACTACTACTACTATTATTATTATTATTATTACTACTAATACTAATACTACTACTACTACTACTACTACTACTACTGCTGCTGCTGCTACTGCTGCTGCTACTACTGCTACTACTACTGCTACTACTACTGCTACTACTGCTACTACTACTGCTACTACTGCTACTACTACTGCTACTACTGCTACTACTGCTACTACTACTGCTACTACTACTGCTACTACTACTACTACTACTACTACTACTAATACTAGTACCCCACCAGTACTACTACTTCTACTACTGCTAGTACTAATACTACTGAAACTCAAAACGACTCAGACAGCAAATGATATATATCGTAAAGTTTAAAGTAGGTCTATGGTTTTTGTCTGTGTATATAGTAGTCCTCGGAGGTAATGTTAGCATAAGTGTCACCTAGGGCATTTGTCATTTCAATATTCGATCGGTTTTTGACAACAATAGCCAAAATTATGGGCTTATGCGACTACGGGACTCTTTGCAGTCCATTAGATCGCATGTTGAGCTTTTTTTTCTAATGCCATTCAATTTATCCTTCTTCGCAGTTACGTGCATGCATGAATACTTTTATAGGGTTGCACCAATGGTATGCCAGCTTTCATGCTACTACACCATGATCTAAGACAAAGGATTATTCATTAAAGTTTGTTCTAAAGGTATCCTAAAAAAACAATCAAACAGAATATAAAGGGATGCGAACTTTGGCTTGGCATCGTTTAATCTTACACGCACTTGCGATCATACTTTTATTTCCAAGTCCAATAAACGAGTGAAAATAATCAAAGAACGATTTGCCTTTTTCTATGGCTTTGATCTCTAAAACCTATCGAAAGTTTAGATATGATCGAATTCATCTTGGCTGATACATCCCATAAGACCACGAATGCAAAAGTTATTAATGCACAAGATTTTATACATTATACAGTGAGCAGTTTCCATGTGTATCACTTTCTTGACTTCTCTACAGGTGCACGTGATACATTTAGTTTTCCTATCAGTTCCTATCTTTTCCCTACCCATCTTACAAAGTTCTTTTTTTTTTAAATAAGTAACCCATGCATCAGTCATTCATCTTAATTAGATATAGTAAACTCGAAATAAATGTGGAAAGCTCATTCTTTTATTTTGCAGTGAAGTACTGTAATCCTTTAATAAAACCGGAGAACGGCGAAGTCTCATCAAAATGTAAGAAAAAAAGCCCTCATAAAACTCAATGTCAGTACAGTTGCGACGAGGGGTTCGTATATACCAAGTATTCTCAAGCAATATGTCACGATGGGTTCTGGACGAATGATGCAGTTGGTGGAAGATGCAAAGGTATGCTTGCTTTTAAAGAGGTTGCAAAAGAGAGCACAGACATTGCCAATGGTTCTGCCCATCGTGGAATTTTCACTTTTCATTGTATTGTTTTAATATACTCTATGATGCATATTTTGTACATAGAACCATTACTGAATAATTAATTATGATCAGCATATTTCAATGTAGATACGTTTACTTAAAAGGCCAGGTTTCCAAGTAGTTTGTAAATCTGCTAAGATCGAGATTAGAAAACTTTTCTGTTTCTTAGCTTGTGCTTTTTTCGAATTTTTTAAAAAGACGTTCAGCCTCCTTCATTCGGTGAAACCTGTCCATCTGATCAAACAGTCTTCAACGACCTGGGAAAAAGATATGCTACAGTGAAATGGGACTCAGTCAAAGCTGAAGATAATAGCGGAGTTCTTGTACTGGAAGCTCCGCCAAATGTGAAATCTCCCCATATGTTTTATGAAGGACATCATTACGTGACATACACGGCGAGGGATCCAGCAGGAAATATAAAGCGCTGCGTGTTCACTGTCACTGTCCAAGGTGAGAATACCTCAGGTATAGAGGACGTTAGGGAATACTTATAAAATCCTCGTGTTTGGAAATTCCACACTAGATAAGAGACGCGACCAAAAAAAAAAAAAAAAAAACAGAACAAAACAACAAAACAAAACAACAAAACAAAACAAAAATTAATAATTGATAACAATTGATAATTAAAAAACTAAAGGGAAAAGCAACGGAAGTAAACCTCATCTACCCATCATCTCTTATCTCGAAATCAAGGGTGTTAATTGAGCATGCGCGTTAAAATATCCTCATAATGCAATTGATAACACTGATAATGTAATAAAGATGAAAAAAATGATGATGAAAGATGAAATATCACTAATTAGAAAATAGGAAGATCAAAAGATTAACTGTTGATCTGATAAATGATAAGATGAAAAATGAATATATTGACGAGTAACAAAATTTTTCTGATGTTCCCATTTTACACTTTTCTGTTGATTCTTCGGCTCTGAAGGCTTCAAATATGTGAAGCTACATCAAAATTATCCCGTGGAGAGTGATATCAGTGGTAAATATGTATCACTCGGTCGCAAGTAACCCAGGAGCAACAAAATGGCTTCCCACTTAGCTGCATTCAGGAAATTGTAACCTGTAGGCAAGGTAGCGAAAATAATGTACAACGTTTTGACATTGACTGATTTCATTGTCAAAGAGGTGTATAGCTTTTTGCATTATAAATTTTTTTACATTATGCACATCTCCGTATCGTGCAGTGAAAGTCATGAACACTTGCCACCACGTGGATGATCAGTTTTGGCTAGAATCTAAAGATTCCCAAACCTAAAAAGTAAAGATTATCTTTATGTTAACCAACTTCACCGTTTGAAGCACATTTTAGACAAAGCTTATTTTTTTGTTAGTTGTTACCTGCTCTGTGCTCCTTCCACCTCCTAACGGAAAATATGAAGGCAATGCTTGCGGGAATCTGCATGGAGATACCTGCCACTTTTCATGTAATAAAGGGTATGAGATGAGGGGATCCAGTGAAAGGAAATGCACCATGAAAGAGGGCACCAGTGAGGCGTATTGGAATGGAAATGAAACCAAATGTGAAGGTATGTGCATCATTGGTTGACAAAATATTTGTCGTATAGATTGATTGACACGATAACCCACTTACGGCTCCTAAAGCTTTTAAAATGCTATATGATTCTCATTTTTTGCAGCATTTCGTTGTTCTCCTTTGGAAACTCCTGAAAATGTTTTACAGACAGGTCGAGGCTGTGGTAGCAAGGCCTCTAACCACAGCGCCACCACCTGCTATTTTGAATGCAAGCCAGGATACGAGTCTGCGGGAGGATCACTTCGCAGAACCTGCGCACGAGATAATACTTGGACAGGAAGCAAGCTTAAGTGTAAAGGTATTTACTCTCCAGTTGTCTTTGCTTGAATTTGTTGCTTTTGTCTTTTTTCTTCCTTTCTTTGGTTTGGTTTGTCCTGTTGTGATTACTGTCGTATTAGTGTTTTTGCTTGTTTCTCTTCAACAAAGGTGGAGATAGCTATCAATCTTGTACCAGAACTGGTCCCAACAAACCCCCTTGATTTCGACAGGAAAAAAAAACCAATGAACAAACAGATAGACAAGTACACCGAAAATGACGAAAACAAAATACTAAAAAAAAACATTACCCAGGCTTATAATATTAGTCGCAAAAAAGGATGTCTCCATTACTTAAAAAGTTAGATCCAGCTGTGTAATGTACTGGGGTTTCGAAGTGGTGGTAACATTGAAGATCGCAGATTTAGAGTCAAGCATATGTCAAAATTGCATATTTTATTTAAACAAACGGGACCTTTTTTTTCCCCGTGTTTACAAACCTTCATCTAGACACGAAGGGGGGCTGGTTAGAATTTTCCTAACCTTCCGAGTGTCTAGATGAGAATAATTACAGACGGAAAAAGATCCCTATTGCCTAGATAAAATCTTCGATCCAGTATCCTGAAAATGAGGAATAAAATTATATATATTTCCACCTGCTGATATATATATAGATTTTCTAAAACACATGCTCTGGACGATGGTATGTCGTATTAGCCGATCAAATCGCACTTCTCATAAAAAAAACAAAACAAAACAAAACAAAACAAACAAATAAAACAAAAAAACAGCAACAACAACAGTCGAAATTCGCTTCATAAAACTCAGTCAAGTAGTGATTTGTGCAAGCGCCAGCACCGTGTGAATGAATGGATTGCAGTTTTGAATTCTCGAATTTTTCTTTTTTTCTCTCTTTTTTTTTTTTTTTTACAGATAGATAAGAAAGAGCTAAACCCTATATCAAAATTTGATGATTTTTTCTAAATTCTTAATACTTGTTGCTTGTACTTGAAAATACTTTGCAAACGTTGAGAAACTTTGTGCCGGTATACACAGAAAGCGTGATTTCATAACTGTGCTTTTATCTAAACTCATTATTTGACTTATCATTACAGCAATCACCTGTCCTCCTCCTTTGACTATCAAATCAGAAGGATTGGAGATTGAGCCATTGTTTTGTGCCAATTCAACTTCTGAAATACCTTACGCGACAGTTTGTCGTTTTACTTGCAAGAATGGATATCAACTTCAAGGCCCTGGATTGAAGACTTGCCAGCCATCCAAGATTTGGAGGCCACTAGAAAATCCCTCATGCATAGGTTTGAAAGAAGGCAGATTAGAGCATTATTTAGGGCTTAATGAATTTCTTGAGTAGTCTTTCCCCTTAGATTGTGAGCAGCATATATATCACAAAACAATAAGGGAAAAACCTTTTGAATGAAAGTCTTCTTTTTGTGGTATGCTGTGTTTTCATGTATTTTCGTTTTTCAAGGCTTTTAACACAACATAACAGAACATAACATAATCTTTATTTCTTAAGATAAAATCACATATCCTGAGTTACAAAATAAACTCACAAGGGAAACTATTACATGTCATATTTAAAAATTATCCTATTACTAAAAACGTTCTTAAACCTTTCAGTGTGAATTCTAGGGACAGAGACTGAGGTATTTCTAAGATTGTACCTCATGTTCTTTTCCTTAGGTAAAAATTGGAAAAACGGGCATTCGGGGTCATTCGATCTTTTTTTTTTTGTAGAGTGCCTTGTCCGCCTTCTCTAGCAAATCCCTGATATCTACATTCTTGGACATAAACTTCCTTTTCAAACGCCGGTCCAAAAAATTCTGTGTTATAGAAAGGTCGGGGTCTGAGGCACCATTTTGACATCTTCACTCAAGCAGATCCTATGTTTTCTTTTTTGATACAGACGTCTCTGAACCAGTATTTACAAACTGTTCAAATGATATACATAGGACTGCAGATAGAGGCAAAAGGTCCACACAAGTTACATGGCCTCTTCCGACAGCTAAAGACAACTCAGGCTTAACTCCTAACATCACTCACTCTGGGAAAGAATCAGGTGATATCTTTTTGGCTGGGGAACACACCATCCGTTATTTGGCTTCTGACAACTTAGGGAATATTGCTGAATGCATATTTAAAGTCTATGTTTCAGGTGAGATACCTAGCGGTAGCTGGTACAGTGTTATGAGGATCCTTGTATTGTTCAAAACAGTTGTGAATAACTGTTTTCGAATGATATTTTCCTACGAATGATGCACGATCCTCGCAGCAGAGAGCGCTATTTATGCAATAGCGAAAATCAGACCTGAAAAAAATTCAAGCCTGTACGGGATTCGAACCACTGACCCCTGCGATACTAGTGCAGCGCTCTACCAATTGAGCTAACAAGCCAACTGGGAGCAGGCCGTTAAGTTGATTCGTAATAAACCCCTTGATGATAAATCAGATACAGTGAATATATGAAGTTCATATATTTTGAACTGCGGTTATAGATACGAATGATGCACGATCCTCGCAGTAGAGAGCGCTATTTATGCAATAGCGAAAATTAGACCTGAAAAAGAAAATCAGGCCTGTACGGGATTCGCAGAGGTCAGTGGTTCGAATCCCGTACAGGCCTGATTTTTTTTTTTTTCAGGTCTGATTTTCGCTACTGCATAAATAGCGCTCTCTACTGCGAGGATCGTGCATTATTCGTATCTATAACCGCAGTTTAAAATATATGAACTTCATATATTCGCCGTATCTAATATTTTCCTAGTTTGTAATTTATGGCCACAATTCCACAATTCTCCTTCTTACAGTGCAGAAAATAACTTATGGATCTATGCATCATAAAATAATTCATAGCAAGAGCAAAAATGTCTAAAGACCTAAAGCTTGCTTCCATCTTGCACGTTCAAACAGCAAGGATCATTTAAAATTTCTACCTTCAGTGCCGCATGGAACGTATACCATTTAAGTTATCTAGAGTCAGTGACAGAATTCAAAGGTTTTTTCGTCAACTATTCATGGGTAGCGGAAGTGTTGCTTTTGTTTTTCAAAGTTCTTGTCTTCTTGTTGCTTTATTTCGACATCTGACTTTTCACTCAGTTCTCAGATGTCCCAAGCAGTATGCTCCCCCCGGAGGTACCATGAAATGTAGTGAGAGTGATCAGTATGGCTCACAATGCAACTTCAAATGCAATGCTGGTCACATAATGACAGGTTCTGCTATCAGAATTTGTGAGAAGGGCTCCATAGAATCTGTGGGATACTGGAGCGGAAACGAGACTAATTGTGAATGTAAGTGGATTGATTCTCCTCTTCGATGAAGTAGCTGTCACACTTTTAACGGATGAATCTATTATGTATATCTTTATCTATAACATTATAATTATCATTATTATCATGAACATCATCGTCAATATTAATTATTAATTGTCATCATCGCTGTCATCACTCTTTTTATTTTTTGCCTATCAGCTGTCGTCACTATTATCATCAGGGTATCAAAAATATTCTTATTATAATTATTATACAAACATGGATATGATCGTTATCATGACCATCATTATAATTATCACTGTTATTATCATCATAATTACTGTTATTATCACCATTATTATTATTATCATTATTATCAGTTGTATTATTATGAAGCGAATCGTGGGTATCAGTCGTCAGTGAAAATAACCGTGCCATTAGCAGAGAAAATCGTTTCCCACACGTTTGCTGCTACATGACTTCAACGGCGTTCAGAAGTAAGAGAGAAAAAAAACACCCCAAAACTCAGCTTTTTGTCATATTTTTTTGAAAACTGAGCCATTATCTTGTTTTCTCCACTCTTGTTTTCTTCTTGAAAGATCCTATTATTTTATAAATCGATATTATATTTATTGCTGTTAATAAAAGGATTATTTATTTTTTAAATTTAAAAAATATTATTATTATTATTATTACCCATTGTTTTTTAGTGGCCAAGTGTCCCCCTCTTATTTCTGCAAACAACACTATACAATCAGGTTGTGGAAGTGGCACTAAGATCAATCTATTTGGCGACAAGTGTCTATTTTATTGTGCTGTTGGTTACTTGCCGATAAATGGGTCAAAAGAAAGGATCTGTCAAGCAAATGGCACGTGGTCAGGAGAATTACTGCATTGCCGAGGTAAGAAGAGCATCATTTCGTGTGGCTCTCTCATGGAAATAGGTGTGACCTAAAATAAATAGTAATTTTAATCACGTTACTAAAGGAAACAACAAATTTCAAAATCATTTGCTACGCTTTGGTGGTTAAGGAGAGCTTTTGTCGTAAATAATGATAATAATGATTAAATAATAATGATGAAAAGAGTAAGAATTATCTTAACAATACCTAATACGATGTTTTTATACCTAATACAATGTTTCTTAACGTTTTTTATAAATCAAGTAGTTTTTAGCCTAGTTTTTTGCCACATTTTTTGAAAGCTGAGCCATTATATTGTTTTCTTCTATCTTGTTTTTCTTATAATATATTTGATTATTATGTAAATAGTTATTATTTTCATTGCTATAATAATAATGATCATTGTTATTATTACTCTTGTTATTATTATCTTTGCTTATTGCATTGGTCAATGTAACTTGCCCTATGTCTTATTTTATCACATTACCCTCCTGTAGATGCACGATGTAAATCCCTGCAAGATCCCGAGGATGGCGCAGTCACCCCACATTCCTGCAAAGCCTCTCCTAAGTACGATACTACGTGTCGCTTCGAATGTAACGACGGCTACAAATTGTCTGGGGAACGGATAACGACCTGTCTAAGCGAGGAGCAGTGGTCAAAGAACACCTCTGTAAATTGTGAAGGTTAATTCATAACTCTGTTCCTTTAACTTTAATCATTTTCGATTTAATAAGAGAGACGTATTCGTGTTTACACTGACATGTTTAGGGGAAGCACGTATAATCGAGGTGGCTTAATGGCCACCTTTAAGAGAATTTCACTCCTTTTGCCAGAAAAACTCTATACAAATTGTTTTGACGATGATTTCTTGAAGCTTTAAATATCAAAGGAACCATGAAATACTTCCTGATGAGTGCTTGTATGTTCAAATACCTCAAGAAATGTATCTTTTTGTTATTTCGGGAAGACGTCGATCCATAATTTTTGCACCATCTTTGAATACCATTCAGTATTAGAGGAGTGTAGTGTCTGGCTCTGATCTCGCCGACTAATAGCGAAAACTTCCACGATTTCTGCCTCAACGTTACCCAAAGCATGTAATAAAGGGCTATATTACACTATGGTATTTGATATATTTTCCCCTTTACTGTAGCATCCATATGCTTTATTTCTGCCTCAACAAGCCTGAAATACTACGACCACTTTCTCTGGCTTACGTCTCGGTGTAATTTTAGTACCCCATAACCTTTTGCAGACTTTGAAAGTCCAACTTACGGTTCGACTTGTCCCAGTGATATCAAAAAGTACGCAGACAGGAGCAAAAACTATACGTCAGTTACTTGGTTGCCTGTTGTTGCCACGGATAACTCAGGGAAAACACCGGATGTAACCTCCGTTGGTGTTCAGAACGTATACTACAAAGGGACGTATAGTATTGTGTACAACGCCACTGATGAAGCAGGAAATTATAAGATCTGCAAATTTCATGTCACAGTTGAGGGTGAGCTTGCACTTGGGTGAACTGCTTGATAAAAAAATAATTTCATAAAAAATTTAATTCTTGTTCCTGTTCTTTCCGAAAATTTAAGTATTTCAAACCGGGCGCAGACAGCCGCTTACCAGTTAGAGCGCAACAATGCACATAACATGCCTCGAACTCAGTTATTAACTTTTCATAGTCTAATGATTAAGGTAAAAATTTCATTTAGCTTTTTACCGCTAAGTTTAAGTGGACATTTTGACCGTTTATAGTAGTAATGACATTATTGTACTCTTGAAAAATTAAAATAAGATTAACAGTCAAATCTGAGACCTAATCAAAGTTCCTGTATAACGCTATAATTGATTTATAATTTAAAGCTACCATAAAGTTGCATACTATATCTTATCATCTCTTCAACCAAAATAATTATTGACTAATTGACGGATCGAAAGACAGTTTTAAAGCAGCATACAAGATTTTTTTCCTTTACAGTTTTGCTTTGTCAAACCCTATTGGCACCGATAAATGGATTTTTTGAGGAAGAGTGTGACAATACATATGGATCCACATGCAGAATGGGTTGCGATGAGGGTTATAACTTGCTTGGTTCACAAGTCCTATCCTGTTTACACAAACCCGGACATCTCACTGGGTACTGGAACGGAACGGTTCCAGTCTGTAAAGGTATTTACATCAATGTCATGCTCTTTTTTTTCTGTTAGAAATTTACTGATTTAAAATAGGTTTAGAGTTGAGTGACAGAGATATTGGAGTCTTTTGAACTTTTGTTACAGTGCGGAGATGCACATCTCAAAGTGCACCAGAGCATGGTTACATTTATCCACACACGTGTACGTCAATGCCAGTCAGTGGAACTGTGTGCACGTTTCGATGCAAGCCTGGTTACCAAGGCAATGGAGGCGCAACTCGAATGATTTGCAATAATGACGGGAAATGGAACCAAAGCGATTCTTTGGTTTTAGAATGTCGTGGTAAGAACTCAATTATCCATCTCAGCAATTGTTTTTCCTCTGGTAGTTTGTCAGTGTTTCTTGTTTCCTACAATCGTAACAGAAAAATTCTCCACACTACTCTTCTTTTAATAATGAAAAAGTCAACTTTAATAGACCTAAGGACAAATAATTTTGATCCCCACCAATGTTTTCATATCCCCGAAGAAGGGAAAATTTTTTCAAGTTCGCACCAAGGCAACTTAGTAATCCAATCTCAGACAAGTGTATATTTTGATATCAACTGCTAATTGAGAAATTTTAAATTCATTATTTACTTTTAAGTAAAATAAAAATGCTGTTTTTTTGTTTCACTTTTTTTTTAACAGACGTGCAACCACCTGTATTTATAAGGTGCCCTGCAGATATTCGTACAAGCATTGGGGCAAACTCAACCACATTAGTTAACTGGACCGAGCCAGTTGCTGTAGACAATAGCGGTTTGCCACCAAATATGACTGTTTATCCTCATGGTATAAGTCCACCGTACATTTTCAACGAGACCACAACTGTTGTTTACACCACAACAGACGCAAGTGGGAATAGCCAAAAATGTTCATTTCAAGTTATTTTACAAGGTAAATCTGCAAATCTGGACTCTTAAGGAACCAGGCTGTGTTATGGATAATAACTGTAAAATAAGAATCTAGACATTTCTAGAATGGCAAGTCATACTGACATTGAACTCAGTCAGGAACAATTAGTTTGATCAAGTAATTATGACGTGTTACTACTAAAATAGTTGTATTAAAGAGTTTCCAGAATGTTCTCGAATAATTTGTCAACGCATAGCAGTTGTTGCTGTTGCCGGGAGTTAAGAAAGCTTAACCAAAAGAGTGCGTCGGCGGAAGAATACTGACTTCAAGGAGCTTCGGAGACAACTGTAAAATTGTAGCAGTGGTGAGCAACGATTTTGACTGTGGTAGGCTCGATCAGGGATAATTACTTACTGCTTGTGGAAGTCGCTCTTTAGTAAGAATATAAAACTTCGTTTAATAAGGTAGCTGGGTTTGTAGGGGTCAGTATGGTGTTCTTTCTGTCGGTGAAATTAGGCCGTAAAAGTGGTCAATATTGAAGAAAATGTTACAATTAATTTGGTAAGTAATTTAGCATTTCTATTAAAAAGAAATTGCTAAGATGAGGAGGTAATCCCTAAGAGTTAGCGGAAAAACTATAACGTATTATCGTAATGCATTACAAGCTCAAGGAAATCTTATACTTGTGATTAACTATCATCATTCAATTTATATCTAAATAATTCGAATCCTGAAGTTTAGGCTGCTCTTTTTCTTCTGCAGATGATCAAGGCCCAGTTGTTGCTTATTGTCCATCGGATCAACACATTATTGCCACGAACATAGAAACATTGGTAACGTGGAATGATCCACAATTTAAAGACAACAGCAATAATCCCTTGCTGATAAGTTGCAGTCACAAAAGTGGAACCACGTTTTATTGGGGAACATGGAATATTTTCTGCGCTGCCTATGATAATAATCCGTCCAATAATCCGGCCTTCTGCAAATTTACAGTTGTAGTGAAACGTAAGAAGAATTTGGATGTGTATCTTTGGTGCGAATGGTCGTAGAGAATTCCAAAACGGCTAAGTTTTCACCCTTGAGGTGATTCTTGGTGTCATATGAACACATCATGGATAGCAATCGTTTTTTATAGAGGAGAAGTATGCTCCAGAAAACAGCATGATTTTTTATCTGTTTTATCAAAGGATGTATAGAAATTGATGACGCTTTTCTCGTTTTGAGATTCCAAATGGTAACCTTACCTTTGGAGAAAGGCAGATAGTTTCTAAAGAAACTGTTTAGGGCTGCGTCGGTGGGGGTAACGAAATAATTTAATCGTTACGGTGGCCAATTTACCATTTCAACTTTGTTGATATATCCAAATTACCTTTGGAGAGTTGCCCCAAATATGGTTATGTTAGAGCAAAAAAATGGAGTTTGGACAGCAATATTTTGAATCTTACTTAGGCGTTCATTTTGCTCTTATTTATTTATTCAATTTTATTAATTTTTAGTTATTTATTCATCCATCTAATTTTTTCATGTGTTGAAGATGAACTAGCGAGGAGTTGCTATTAAAAAAAAACATTCATCTGATAACCAATTGGTCTTTTTTTGTGAGGTCAGATTGTTTCGTTGTTCTCGAAATGGTGGCATCCATGGCCTGATTTACAGCACATCTGAGGGCAAATTTCAAGCGTTCAATGCCTTGGAATTTGAAAACGCCTAAAGTACTAAATCTTAATATGTACTTTTGAGTGGCGGAGATGGAAACCACAGGGTTTGCACAGTATCATTTTCCTTTTAATGACTAGGCTTGAAAATTGACAGACTTGTGTTTTGAAGGTATTGGAGCCACGCAAATATTTCTTTCGGATCCTTGTTCATGTTTTAGTCGTAACTGCTTTTGTTGATGTTACGTAGACTTTTTCAATTTTTAACTATCTACTCTCTTGTTAAGAAGAATATGTGTATTACTCTGTCTTATCAGTACATAAGTCATTATATGCTCTTTCCCATTATTTAGCAAAAGACTGCGACGATTTAACCCCTCCAAAGAATGGAGCCAGAGCATGTGATGACTGGATGTTTGGACGCTTTTGTTTGCCTTTTTGTAATAATCGAACAGATTTTTCAGAATCATTCCCAGAAAAACAAATGTGGGTTTGTGGAACAGATGGAATATGGAAGCCAACAAATTATTTACCGGACTGCACAAGTACGAATTATTTGGACTTCACCACCAATTTAACTATCATGAAAATCCAGATTTTAACAGTCAAAGGGATCAAAATAGTCATTACATGTTATGATCATTGAAAATTTGAGTTCCTGGAACATTTTTCCGTTCAATTTTCATCTTGCCGTTTTGGAATTGTCCTCTCAATGACAGAAAGTACACGAGAAAGTACATGTGATTCTCAGTTATACATTTCAGGAGGAATATGGAAAAAAAACCAGTAATTGTAAATTTAATTATTATAATGCTCAAAACCTATTATTTAAGTTGTAAGTGAAGCTTTTGGGATAACCTGCCCACATCTTTGTATAGTAATAGATTTCTAGCAGCAAATCCAGTAAAAAAAAAAAAAAAAAAATCAGGAAATGGTGTCTTACGAAACACAGATTATATTAGACTTCTTTGCGTCAACATGATTTGATAACAGTTTCAACCTCAGTGGCCATAGATTCCGAACCTACGGTACACCGCCCAAAAAGTTCATGATCAAGTTGGCATAAACACAGTTGATATGATCATATATTTTTCAGAGGTCTACCGCCCTGGCGATGTCAGAATGGCCGCTGACTTGCATTACTTTTATGGTGACTGTAACAAGCCTGAAGTTCAAGCAGAAATAAGGGAAAACTTCATTAAGTTACTGAATGAATCATATTTTAACAAGATCTGCCAAGATCCATCACTTAGAGACAAGTGCACGGCTGACAATGTTAACGTCACATGTGGTGAAACAACCATCACAAGAAGACGCCGCGCGTTAGGTATGAAGGTGTAAGAAAACAATTTTTTTGTATAGATATTTATTCATTCATCTATTTATTATTCATTTTGCGTCAGAAAGGTGGAACTACATGCGTTCTGAGCTTTATTTTCTACTGGAGCAGTATTTCGACGAATTTTAGAGTAGAAAGCAGCAAAGACCTTATTTTCCTCAAAAGTTATCCTCCTTTCGGAACATATCAACATTTGTAAAATTCCATGCCAGCAGAAATGCTGAATTTATACGTATTTAAATACATCATAACTTGAGTACGCTCCAAACTACAGCTAGTGGAGATTTGTTGTGATAGACCTTTATCCTCTTGAAGAAATGGTGAATAATTATAAACAATGATAATAAATTATTATAATCATGATAATTGCGACGGTAATGACTCTCATAATTATTATTATGACAATTGTAATTGTGGTTGTCTGAATCCTGATATCCACTTTTCCTTGACAGTTCGAGGATGAAGCTGAAAAGAGCTCTCGACTGGTGGGGGGAAAAGAATGAAGGAAATGGTTTATTTAAAAACACACTCTGAGATGCTAAGCTCTACTTGTCATCCTTTTCTTTTTCTTTTGTAGCAGATGAGGATCATCCCACTCGAAATCGACGATCAACTCCATTAACTAAGATTTCTTTTGAAATCGTCGGTAGGTCCATGATGCTGTGGTAGCAAAAGAAATCAATTTAAACCTGTGACCATGGACCTGTTCGAGTTTCTATGTACCTCCAATTGTAGGGCGTAGATTAAGAGTGTATAAAACCTAAAATTAAAGGCTCATGTCTAGTGTAATAGCCAAATTAGAGGAACTACGAGAACTGAAAACAGGGGAACTGACTTATGACGTATTTAAAGGAGTTTTAATGTTAACTAAGAATAACCGGAGTATTTGGTTAGCAGTGTCTCTATAGGGACTTGTTCTGTAGGTTTTCCCAGTTACCGTCTAGTTGTTTTCATTACCCACTACCAGTATTCTTAGGAGAACAAATAAAAAACTGAAGCCAACCATCTGTTTTAATAATAGAATGATAATCTACACTCCCTTATGATTGTTCAAGCTATTGAACAAAGTTTGTGTCACATTCTTTCCCTACAGTGAACCTGGATGCAATCAAGGGGACTGGTGATACCAAAGAAAGTGAGATTTTGATAGGGGAGGAAGGCATACAAATCGCTAAAAACCTTAGCAGTGAGATTAAAAGAGCAATAAATAATGGTAGTCTTACCTTGACTATTAATGGAACCATGTTGCTTCCTGATAACTAGTCTTTCAGCATTTCAGAACCCACAGCATCTTGTCAGAAAGGACAGATTTTAAGGAAAAACATTTGCTGTAAGTTTGAAAGAAAGAAAAACAAGTATGATTTAATAATGTGCTTTCTTTGTTTGTTCGTTTTGTTTTCCTTTCTTTTTTTGCTTTAAAAAGTGTTTTTGAATTTGTTTCAATTTTTTATTTTTCTCTTTATATTTTGGCTTTTATCAAACTCGAATTTGCATAGAATACAGTATCCATTATCACCAACAAGTCACCATACACTTCTGCTCCATTGAGAAGTAAGCAGGACATTTGTCACACATGAACGTGTTTATGGCCTAACGCACCAGTTCTGCAGCTCAGTTGGGCATCTGGCCGTAAATACATCGACAGATTGCATCTGGACCCAGCAACGAATTCTTACTCAAGTTTCTAATGAATTATCCACAAGTTAGGCCCCTCGTTAGATTAAGAGGGGTCACCCTGCCAATCAGGACCAAAATAGACCTAAGGAAACAGATGAATAAGGGCTGATAGTTTCTAAAGAAACTGTTTGGGGCTGCGTCGGTGGGGGTAACGAAATAATTTGGATATATCGACAAAGTTGAAATGGTAAATTGGCCACCGTAATGAGTACAAAAGCTGACGTTTCGAGCGTTAGCCTTTCGTCGGGGCGAATCAGTTTCGCTACGACGAATGGCTAACGCTCGAAACGTCAGCTTTTGTAATCGTTACGATGGCCAATTTGTCATTTCAACTTTGTTGATATATCCAAATTACTAAAAAAACAGAAGGTCAAATAATAGGAAGAAGCGAAAAAAAAAAAAAAAAAGCTGCAGGACAAGGTTCTTTCTTTTCCTTTGGTCTGAATAAAAAGAATTATATGTAGGTAACGTTGTTTGAGCTTTTCGTTTGCTCGCAGTGAACTGTATAGCTGGAACATATTTCACAAAGGATACAGGAACATGGAAAGACTGTCCCGTTGGATCATATCAAGAATTGGAAGCTCAGGAAACGTGTATCACATGTCCACCAAGGACCTCGACAGCTAACACCAAAACAGCCAACAAGTCTGATTGCCTAGGTAAAAAATTTGTGCAGTACCCGAAGAAAATAAGTCTGCACGTGAGGTAACAAAATGATCACCTCTAAATTCATCATTGCATACCTTCACCTGTTTTTGTGGTTTATGGTCCTAAATCACTTCACTGGTTCCTTTTTTTCCCATTTCTTAGTTTAACTTCCCTTCAAGCCAGAGAAATAAGAATTTCGAAAATGGTAAACACAAAAAACTTAAATCACCAGTTATCCTCCGCTTGATTAAGACAAAATTCTTAAATAATTACAGGATTACCTTACTGAAAGGAAAGGCTGTCGGATAATTTTGCTTAATATCAAGCATGTCCCAAGATGAATAAAGAGGAATCCTGGCACATTCATAAAAGTCATAGATAATAAAGCGATTTCATTCAGAAAATACAATCTTGCTGTTTTCCGTTTAAACTGGAACCGGCGTTGTTATAAGTCCTTTTGTGTTTTTGTATCTGAAGCAATATGCAAGGCCGGTTCATATTCTCCCACTGGATTAGCACCTTGTATTCCCTGCGATAAAGGCTATTATCAAGACATGGAGGGACAGAAATCATGTTTAGAATGTGGAGTGAACCAAACGACCACTGCCCTTGGATCAAACAGCTCCCTGCAATGTGGAGGTATTTCAACTTAACTTTTCAGCTTTCTTCATCATTATATTTTTCTCCGTCGTTGTCATAACTACGTGAGTAGTACCTTAACCTCTACAAACTCGTTTCTTTCTTTGCATTAGGAAACGGTCTTACCGCAGCAACTAATTTGTAAAAGTAACAAAGTTTTAGATATTAGAATCAAAAGTCAAAACTGTAACTATCTTTGTGATAATTGTGGACGTAGGAGAACATCGCGTTCTTGCTAATGTGATTGGATCGAAGAACACGAATAAATTGAGAATCTGATTAATATTCGTGGATGTTGAACTTCATTTGAGTGAAATGCGGAACATTTATCTGCTTTAAAAATTATCGGAATCATATTGTCTCATTATCATATCTCCATTAGGCGGGTTTGGGAAACACAACAACTACATAAAAAATGCAAAAGTAAAAATCACGTGCCACCATAAGTACGATACAGATTTAAATCTTAGATATACAAATTTAAGGTTTTTATTAAGCTGGGCCGGGTTGTTCAAAGCTGGGTTAAGATAACCCAGGGTTAGTGTGAAATTTCATTTCAGATCTGAAAGTTTTAAAAGGAAGTTCGGTTGAACTATTTTCGTCCACAATTCGATGATCGGATGCTATAAAAGAGAATAGGGAAAATTATCGCAAAAAGGTTCTTGAATAGAGAAATAAGGAAACGTGGATTAAAGTTTAACCTTGGGTTGGTGCTAATCGTCCTTCGAACAACTGGACCCTGATGAACTTAGATAATTCTTAAATTAGATAAGAGACGTAAAATCAGGCATATCAGGGAAGAGCTAATTCCAGTCCCCCGCCGTTCTTGAGGAAGAAAGAAAATTTGAACACGTCTCTCTTACAATAAGGTTCAAGAAGCTTAAGCCTATGGCTACTCATGGTACGCATCAACTTTGCTTCAAATAAAGACTTTAAGTATAAATCAGTAGATAGAAGAGTACCATATCATGGTCAGTTATTCAAGCAGTTACTTTTAGTTTCCTGTCGACATAGTAATCATTGGTAAATATCGGATCTAATATATTTTGCATTCTGCTTGGTTAATTTGTTTAAAGTCAGATTTTTGTTGTTGACTATCTAAGAGACAGTTTGCAGCAGAATAACACTGATGGCAATCAGTAGCACAGTTATCCATTCAACTCAAGTCTTGCATGTTTAAACCTTCGGCCAATATAATATCATTGCTGTTAAGCTTTTAGCCAGTTATAAACAGTGAGAGCTCCAGCTCCTTTAGATTACCGGTGCTACCGTCGAGATTGTAAAAAGCTCCCAGAATCTAATGTTATCTACCCTTAGCCTAACATTTAGTCCAGAAAAATTTGCAGTCAAAGTCAAACTGTGGACTCACAAAAAGGGTTAGAAATACGTCAAAAGGACAATGTCTCTTATCATGCATGCATGCAAATTTCTCCTCAACTGTTGATAGATCATATTCCACCTTTGCCTTTGCATTTCTAATTTTGCACTCACCTTTTTTTTCTCTTAAGGCTGTCAAATGCAATGCATTTGTATCCAAATACAAAAGCCAAGAGAATCTAGAAAGAATTTGTATTAAACATACATCTTAATTTTTTTTAAAGTTTCATCTTGACTGATTATCAAAATAATGATTCTTTCTTCTGCATATCGGCAGTTCCGTGTACGCCTGGATCCTTTTCTCCAAACGGATTGGAGCCTTGCACGTTGTGCAATCGACGATCGTTTCAGCCCCTTAGTGAAAGCCGTGTGTGCTTCTCTTGTCCAGGAACAACAACCACTCTAAAACTAGGATCAACACGTGAACAGGATTGTATAGGTTAGTGTTCTAAAGATAACTAAACTGAATGGAGCGCAGTGTTAAATTTAATTCATACAAAAACGAAGGTCATTCCGGTTCGGATTCAAATCACAAATAAGACATAAGCAAAAAGAGACATAAACCAAAACAAAATAAGGACAAAAAAAAAATATTGGACTTAGAAAGAATCCCTTGCCCACTAATTTCATAAGTTTGAATTACAATACTTCATAGTTCATGGCCAAAATGCAGAATTTTAATTGATGTTTGTAACCTTGCATGCGCAAACGCGCCCTGACACTTAAAAGTTAGGCGGGAATTGGTTTAAGCAGTGCGGTTAATCTTGTAAAAGAGATCTACCCTATGAGAGACGTTAGTGAACGTCTAACGTCTAGGTCCGTCCATAAAAGCGGCTAATCTTGCTTTTTACGAAAAATATATGGAAGTGTAATAAACTTTGTTCAGACTTATCATCGCCGCAATATTAGCAGAACTAATAGCTATTCATGTTCATGGCAGTAAGCAAAGGGTTATTTAAGATATTTGGTCGTGGGCGGTCGACGCGCGGCCGTCGCATGCACATTCGCTGGGTGCAACTTCGAAGGGTGCCACGAGGCCACCAAGCTGAAACTTCTGTCCATATCGTTCATTTTTACGGATTTACGACCTTAATGTTGTGTTATGCATTGTAACGTTTCGCGTAAGCTTTCTCGAAGCCCATGTGAAGGTTCTTTGATTAAAAGGTTTGATTTGACACGGTTTGTCAGTATTCGCGCCAATAGTTTTAACTTGACCTCACGGATGTTTTTCTACGGATTGTCGCTGCATCTACACGGATGACTGTGTCTTAGTCAATTTTTTTGTGAGTTTGCAATGGATTTATGGTTCACAAGGTTGACTACGGATATGGAAAACGTACCCAAGGAGTCTATGACTTGTTCTGAAGGGTTGAATTTCCAAGTACCGCGTTCCCATTGTCTTCAATGGATACGCAATAATTTCATGTTACATCACCGTTCAACACTGTACCAAAAGATACAGCATCGAGAGATCAACTCCTTGGTTGAGATAAAGTAAATGTTTTCTGAATATGGAGACGGAATTGACGGTCAGTGGTGCTAATGGGTTAGGATTGGGTGCAAGGAGAAGAGTGCGATCGTTACTACACAGATAAGAAGCCACTTCTTATCGATCTTGGCAATTGTGAATTTGTGGGAGTTGAACGAGGAGCACTGAACAATTTTCTTGCCAAATTACAAGTTGCCCAGAGTAATCGTTTTGAAGCTCTAGGAAAACGAAACGAAACGAAACGATGGTGATGAGTTTAAACTTAAGGTGAAGGAACGTCAATCTTTTGAGTTAAGAGATGGTCAGTAAAAATCAGACAAATTCACAAATCACCGGCAACAGTCAAAAAATCGAATTGGCTCATATTCTAGTATTAGGTAGACCTATAGGCCTAGGTAAAACAAACCAAGACATATATAGTTTGCTGAAAAATTCTTTTGTGTTCGAGAAAATTGATAAAACTCAAAATACGCATAATTAGCGTCATTTGAAGGTCGAATTTAGCCTGTTTTCGGAGGCCTCGTTTGTACTTGTAAAAGCAGTAAAATACTTACTTATTCCGCAGAATTTTTGAGGAATCTCTCCCCTATGTTTTCACAAAAAAGTAGAATCACTTTCCAATTTAAAATAAAATACAGATTTTTCTATCTATTTAATTACCGAAGTGCCGTGTGAAAAGAGTGGTAGCTTCAAAAGATTCTTTTTATATGTGCTAAGTGAAATAAACGTTTGATATATGAAAGATGAGAAGTAGGAATAATAAACTTACCGTTTATAGAGTTGTTTTTGTGGGGTTTTGTGCTGCTACGCTTACGAGGGCTTTAAATTAATAGAAATTTGGCTCCTCGGCGAAGGCGGCGACATAAAAGAAATGACCGACTTTGTTCATCATTTCCAGTTTGTGAGCTTTAGTGGTAATAAAAATTGCTTAAATGCTACAAACAACGTCTCCAAAGTACTTGCAATACGATAAAAGTTTTTTTTTTCTCCGAAAGCATTCATTTTGTAGAAATGAGTGGACATGGTTGTCACTACGTGACTTACGTGTCACGCGATTGTTAGATTTATATTCCTATCATGCAAGTGGTTTGAGATTTCTTAAATAGAAAAGTCGCAGGAATTAACAAATGGTAAACACCATAGCGTACACTATTGAGTTATGGATGCACGCGGGAGGTTGCTAAGCACGAAAGAAGCGTAAGAGTCGCTCGAGGCGATAGCCGTGAGCGACTCTAGCTTCGTGAGTGCTTAGCAAACCTCCCAAGTGCATCCATAACTCAATAGTGTACGCTGTGGTGTTTACCATTTGTTTTATAACATAACATTGACACATTGTAGCTAAAGAGTTCCCTTTTATTTAACAAATCTTACGTGACCAGAAAAAAACAAGCGGGCGCGGAAAAATAGTCTATGCATTTGCTCACGTCAGCAGCGTACACCCATGGGCAAATGGGGGACGCTAAATTGACCAATCAGAGCGTGCGCTTTACTTTGGTTATGTTATAATTAACAAATGGTAAACACCACAGCGTACACTATTGAGTTATGGATACACGTGGGAGGTTGCTAAGTACGAAAGAAGCGTAAGAGTCGCTCGAGGCGATAGCCGAGAGCGACTTTAGCTTCTTGAGTGCTTAGCAAACCTCCCAAGTGCATCCATAACTCAATAGTGTACGGTGTGGTGTTTACCATTTGTTTTATAACATAACATTGATGCATTGTAGCTAAAGAGTTCCCTTTTATTTAACAAATCTTACGTGACCAGAAAAAACAAGCGCGCGCGGAAAAATAGTCTTTGCATTTGCTCACGTCAGCAACGTACACCCATGGGCAAATGGGGGACGCTAAATTGACCAATCAGAGCGCGCGCTTTACTTTGGTTATGTTATAAATATTTTTATATGAAATCGAAAAAGTACGAATAAGAGGTTTTGTGTTCAGATAAAATTCTTATGTCTTTTTACTTGTCACTGCATATAGGCAATTAGCAATAAAACGTAACGTCACAGTTAATCTCATCAAATAAAACAGAACGCAACAAGTAGACAGCTGAGTTTAAATATCTTGAACAATGGAAATGTGTTGCTCATTTGAATCTCTTGTTGTGGATGACCGTGGCTACAATCCAAAATACAGAAAAGGGGATAGACAAATAGTTCCTTTGCTGTCTTGTGACAAGGAAATAGCAGGGCATTTGGCTCATTTTTCATTCACTAGTGTGTTTAGTGAGTATGACTTGATATTGAGTACAGCAGCTGTTACCCAACGACCCAACGATGTTCATACATGGACAGTATGCCCACTTCATCGCTCAAGACTTGGTCTAGGATGGACTCAAGGAGTAAATACTAAGTGCAATGTACGTATGATGCACGATCCTCGCAGTATAGAGGATCGTGCATCGTATGATGTACGATTCTACTGCGAGGATCGTGCATCATACGCATCTAATACCGCAGTTCAAAATATATGAACTTCATATGTACATTGTATCTGAGTGCAATGTGCCAGCAAATATTTACAGGTATAAAGCGAAGAAGCTACCCAAAGCAGACAGAGGGTTAAGGAAAGAGGACTCTCGTAATTATTCTATTTACTTGCAATGGACTTTAATTCCTGTTTTAATATTGTTGTACTTCTTGATGGCATCCGCACCGAAAATCAATTTTGAGTGTTTTTCAACAGTTAAAAATTGCGTCACTAAGTTGTATTTATTCTGTAGACTCCGCCCTTGTAGACACGCCCTGCAGTTAGTATCAGCCAGGTGAGGAGAGTTGTATTACCATAAGTCATGGTACAAATTCAAATAAAAATAATTTAATTAGTCGTTTATTATTTACTTATGTTCTAATTCAGTTCATTTCAGTTCTATTTTTTCATATTTTAATAATTTTGCTTTGAAAACACCAAAGATTATGCATTATATGTACACGTGTCTCTGGTTGTTCGTTTGTCGTCCTTAAGAGACAAACTGAATATGTATTTTGAGTCAAAAGATGTCAGTCCCATTCCACATGTACTTTCCGTGGAATGAAGACTCAGAGCGCACTAAGCATTACTATACCAATAAAGGATGACCTATGATCACCACCTGCCTCGATGAACTAGCACCCGAACAATTTGAAGAAATACTTGATTGTTTAGCTAGATCAAAATTTAAAGACGTGGATGACAGTCTTGACTACACTTTACTTGAAGCTCTTTGTGAATGTTACAAGAATAGCAATCACAGATCCAAAAGGCGACAAGTGCTGTCTATTATGGTAGATAAAATACGTTTCAATGATCTGAAAAAATGGATACCAGAC
Organism: Stylophora pistillata; assembly: GCF_964205215.1. Taxonomy (NCBI): domain Eukaryota; kingdom Metazoa; phylum Cnidaria; class Anthozoa; order Scleractinia; family Pocilloporidae; genus Stylophora; species Stylophora pistillata. The sequence goes on along the minus strand of NC_142523.1, from coordinate 37,888,725 downwards.
CTGACGCGGTACAGATTGAAGATTGCTCGACTACTCCATGATACGCCTGGAAGTGTTTGCTGGCACTCTGCATTTAGTATTTACCCCTCGATTCCATCCAAGACCAGGTCTTGAACGATGGAGTGGGCCTATTTTCCATGTATCAACAACGTAGAGTCATTGGGAAACAGCTGCTGTACTCAATATCAAGTCATACTCGCTAACCACACCAGTAAATGAAAACTGAGCCGAATGCCCTGCTATTTCCTTGTCGCACGACAGCAAAGGTACTATTTGCCTATTTCCTTTTCAGTCTTTTGGATTGTAGCCACAATCATCCACAACAAGAGATTCAAATGAGCAACACATTTCCATTCTTCAAAATATTTAAGCTTTATAAGATAAAATTAACTGTGATGTCATGTTTTATTGCTAATTGCCTATAAGTAGTAACAAGCAAAAAAAAGTGAATTTTATCTGAACACAAGACCTCTCATTCGTACTTATTCGATTTCATAAAAAAAAATTCAAGCAAGTTTTCCATTTAAAAAATCTCAAACCACTTGCATAATAGGAATATAAATCTAACAATCGCGTGACACATAAGTCACGCAGTGACAACCATGTCCACTCATTTCTACAAAATGAATGCCTTCGGAGTAAAAAAAAAACTTCTATGGCATTGCAAGTACTTTGAAGACGTTGTTTGTAGCATTCAAGCATTTATGTCTACCACTGAAGCTCACAAACTGGACATGATGAACAAAGTCGGTTTTTTCTCTTATGTCGCTGACTTCGCCAAAGAGCCAAATTTCTATGAATTTAAAGCCCTCGTATGCAAAGCAGCACAAAAACCCCAGAAAAACAACTCTACAAGCGGTAAGCATATCATTTCTACTTCTCATCTTTCAAATATTAAACGTTTATTTCACTTACCACATATAAAAATATTTTTTTGAAGTTACCCTACCTTTCACATGGTACTTAGGTAAATAGATAGAAAAATCTGTATTTTATTTCAAATTAAAATAGTGATTCAACTTTTTTGCGAAAATATATTGAAAACATTGTTCCAAAATTCTGTGGAATAAGTGAGTTTTTCCCTTCTTTTACAAGTACAAACGAGGCCTCCAAATTTGGGCTAAATTCGACCCGTCAAATTAGGCTACTTGTGTAAATTGAGTTTTATTAATTTTCTCGAAAGCAAAAGAATTTTTCAACAAACTACATAGGTCTTGCTTTGTTTTACCTATAGGCCTATCTAATACCAGAATATGAGCCAGTTCAATTTTTTGACAGTTGCCGGTGAATGATTGGTTTTGCGTGACACCCTCTCTTAAATTCTTCCATCGTTCTAATTGCTCAACGAAGTCTTATGATTCTTAACGCACGAATTCCTCCTCAGTTTCATCTAAATCGAAATTAAAAGACCAGTGTTGCTGCTCTGGAAGACGAGGCAGATTTGCTTAAAGAAAAGCAAGCGCTGAACATGGTGGCGGATAAATTGGGGTTAAAAAAAGAGTGGCAAACACAAAAGTAGAAGAACGGATTTATGAAGAAATGAACAAAGACGAATTATTTTCTTCACCCCTGTAGGCAGATATTTTCCCAACAGCAATTGTACCTGGTTTGCTAGCAGATAATACTACAAAGGGTACAAACCTCAATTCGCCCGCGTCTACGTCAGTCGCATCCAGAAAGGCAATGGTGGTGGTAAGTGGTGCCCCATCAGTTACCTTCACAAGTTCAGGATCTTCTCCAATGTGCCCTCTCATAAGCTCTAATAACATGTATGTATCAATACCACAAGTCTCCCCTCAATGAAATCAGATCACCGTACATACAACAGGACAGGAAGGACAGTTATACATGACCCCGATTATTGCATGTACATCAACACATGAAGCGTTTTTTCTAGAAACCCCTAAGGGCACTGTAACTATGGGGCATATTACACACTCTCACGGATAATCGATAGAGAGGTTTAGCAAAGCGTTTACGTGAAACGTGAACGGCGAGAGTGACCACGTGACCTTGTTTTTGTCGCCAATTCTATTTCGTTAGCCGTTTTTGCTTTGCCGTTTCTTCGTGAAAGTATCCTGTTTCGCGGCCGTGAACGTAAGACTTTCTTCACTTTTTCTCTCACAGAGGAAAAGTTAATTACCAGAAAAAGGGCATCTAAATGATTCCTTGTAGGTCACACAAGGGCACCCTCAATTCCGCCATGACGTGATTCACAAGATTCACACAAGATTCAGCAAGATTCACGCTATATTACGTGGAACGTGAAAAGGCAGGCTGACTTCCAGAGTGTTACTTGTCATTATCTCAGAGGTACCATGGGCAAACAAAGGATGGCTGACTTAACGAAGTCGCGCATGATGCCAGCACCCCCATTTACCTGTTGTTGTATAAGTTTCTTCGGTTTTTGGCACATTAAACGAGGAAGATCTGTCGTGAAGAGATACGGAGCATTGTTCACATACATGTCAAGCACAACAGTGCATACGGAGGTAGAAAATTCCCTCTAAACTGATTCTTTCATACAAGCACTGAGACGATTTATCTGTCAAAAGAGGACCTATCAGTGAAATCCGCTGCGACAGAGGAACAAATTTCACTTGCGAGAAAACCGAACTTAACAGGGTTATAGAAGAAATGGACAATCAGAAGATAAGGCCAGACCCTCTTAAAGCCAGCATCGATTGGATTGAGAAACCAGTGTCTGCCGGAGATGTCTGGGAAAGGCAAATCAGAATCATTGGAAACGGTCCTATGAAGCAACATATGTAGTAATCCTTTAGGCGAACAATCACTAAAGACGTTCCCGTGTGAAGCTGAGCCCTCAATCAACAACATACCCTTGACCGCGGAAACACTCACTAACGCTATGACCGCCTTTATCGCCAAGTACTCTAGTGACAGGAAAGACAAGGATTATGCTGCCTCTACTCGGAGAGTTTAACAAAGAAGACCTTGACAGTAGTAAGAAGAGGCGACGCATATATACAGCATTTGGCACAGGAGTTTTGGTAGAGTAATGAGTATCTCCAGCAGTTGCGAGCAAGAAATAAGTTGAAACGGCCCAGAAGAAACCTCAAAGTTGAAGGTGTTGTGTTAAGGAAAGAAAAAAATATCCAATGATCCGATGATCAATGGCTAAAGTTCCGGCTGGACGACACGCGGCCGTCACCTGGGTTCCTATTCGGAACATTTAAATTCTCGTGCATGTGTGATGGCAGCTTCTTCGAAGGGTACCACGAGGCCACCGAGTTAAAAACTCTCTCTACATCGTTCAATTTTTACGAATTAATGGTGTTAATGTCGCGGTAAGCATTGTAAAGTTTAGGGTGAGGTTTTTCGAAGCCTTCGTGAAAGTATTTTGGTAAAATAGTTTTATTTTATATAGTTTATCGCCGTTCGCGGCAACATAATTATTGCTCTGGTTTAGATTACAATTTGTTTATTTCTTATTGCTATTTTGTACTGTTTTTTTTTTTAAGAAATCGACGAGTGCAAATCCAACCCATGCCAACACAATTCCTCATGTACAGACCTCATCCATGACTTCTTTTGCGTATGTGGAACGGGTTTCACAGGAAAGCAGTGTGAGACCGACATTGACGACTGCCAAGACCAACCCTGTTTTAATAATGGCACCTGTTATGACTTGATCAACAACTACACCTGCTCATGCAAACAAGGTTTCCAAGGCCACAACTGTGAAGAGGATGTTAACGAATGTGTTTTGTCGCCGTGTGCTAATAATGCCTCATGCAAAAATCTTCCTGGATCATACGAATGTCAGTGTGATCCTGGGTACACTGGAAGACTCTGTGATATTGATGTTGATGAGTGTCGTCGATCCCCATGTCAGAATGGAGCCACTTGCAAAGATAAAGTAAACAGCTACGAATGTACCTGCTTAGAAGGGTATCGAGGGAATAACTGCGAGGAAAATGTGGACGACTGTGTAAATAACTCTTGCCAAAATGGAGGGAAATGTGTCGATGCAATAAATAGCTATCACTGCGTCTGCCCTCTTGGTTTCAATGGAACATTTTGTGAGCACAACATTGATGACTGTGATAAAGTCGAATGTAGGAACAACGCCTCCTGTGTTGATCAGGTTAACGGATATCTCTGCATCTGTAAAGCCGGATTCTCTGGGAAAAACTGCGAGGTGGATTTGGACGAATGTGCTTCCAAACCTTGTCAAAATGAAGCGACCTGCGTGGATATGATTAATCGCTATTACTGCGACTGCCGAGACGGTTTTGATGGGTTGCAGTGTGAAAACAATATTGACGAATGTGCTACAAACCCTTGTTCAAACAATGGATTATGTCAAGATGGCATAAACGGTTTTACGTGCCTATGTTCACCCGGTTTCACTGGAAAGATCTGCAACGTTGATATCGACTTCTGTGCTTCAATTCCCTGCTACAACAACGGTTCATGCTTTGACGGCGTCTCTTCTTTCACATGCCAGTGTGCAGATGGCTTTGAGGGAAAGCAGTGCCATTTGAATGTTGATGAATGTAGAATTAACCCCTGTATAAACAATAGCACTTGCTTTGACGGCGTAAATGAATATACTTGCGCATGTCTCGATGGCTTCGTTGGTATAAATTGTGAAATCGATATCGATGACTGTAAGAAACATCCATGCGTCAATGATGGAGTCTGTACCGATTTGATAAATGGCTACCGTTGCGCCTGTAGGAGTGGCTACACAGGTACAAACTGTAGTGTAAATATAGACGATTGTGCCGATTTTCCTTGTCGAAACAATGCTAGTTGCATTGACAAAGTGGACAATTACACCTGTAGTTGTCTTGATGGCTTTAGTGGAACTAACTGTGAAGTCAACGTTGACGACTGCGAGCAAAACTTGTGCGTGAATGGCTCTACGTGCATGGACGGAATAAACAGCTGCAGTTGTGACTGTGCGCCTGGGTACATGGGTGATCGCTGTGAATTAGAAATTGATGAATGTGCGTCTTTCCCCTGTTTGTATGGTGGATCATGCCGTGATCAGGTAGCCAATAATTACTCAATTAAATTATGCCTCGTTTAGTTCGCAGTCACTTTTTACTCATAAATTGTAAGTGGGCAATGCTTCCGTTATCATGATTAAGAGAAAATGCGGTCACTCACTCGATTGTTTGCTTGTCGGGCTGTGGCTAACTTCATTTTCTATACTATATGGACATGCTCGATGGCTCTCGACCAATGAACATTCGAGGATCTCTGCTTTATTTCGTAGCATTATAAAAAAAAATTTGGATCGTTATTTTGTTGTCGAATTATTTCTCCTTTTTATAGTTTACATATAATATGCAAAATACATGCTTGTTAATGTACGTTTCCTCTTTCGTAGTTACATATAATTAAAAGCATATTATGTAAGTAAATCCTCCTATCGAACTATTACATTCAGTTCAAATGAACTTGATCTCAGTTTTCACATTGTTCTGTCTAAATTGTTCCCTGCAGATCAATGGCTTTGTATGTATTTGTCAAACTGGCTTCAATGGTACGCAGTGCGAGGAAAATATCGATGACTGTAAAGTCGCACCTTGTGTAAATAATGGTACCTGCTCAGACCTTATTGCCAACTACTCTTGTTTATGTCCCGTGGGATTTGATGGTCTTCACTGTGAACACCGCATTGACTATTGCATAGATGCCAACTGTAGTCAGAATGGACTTTGCGTCTCTTCTCTGAGAGGTTTTTATTGTGACTGTACAAGCGGGTACTATGGAAAATACTGCGAGGCTGAGACAGACGAGTGTTTAGCGAAACCTTGTTTCAACAACGGAACCTGCCATGATGTTGTCAACAATTTTACTTGTTCATGCCCTGACGGCTATACAGGGAGGTTCTGTGAGCTGGACATTGATGATTGCGTACAAAATTCCTGTTTAAACAATGCTACTTGTGTTGACCACATCCTTGGATACACATGTCTTTGTTCCCAAGGCTACAATGGAACTTACTGTGAAGCAGAAATCGATAGCTGTTTACCAAATCCATGTATTAATAATGGGACATGCGTTGATTTGACACATGGGTATGAGTGCAAATGTTTAGAACGATTCTACGGAAAAAACTGCGAAAACATGACAGATATTTGTTCGTCGTACCCCTGCCTGAACGGAGGTACATGCAAAGCTAACAAATCATCGTCTGAATTTCTTTGCTTGTGCGGAGAAGGTTTTAATGGCACTACTTGTGAAATCGACATCGATGAATGCCTGTCTAATCCATGCATGCCAAACGCTCAGTGCATAGACATGGCGAATAGTTACCGATGCAAATGCGATCCATCTTACTCAGGAGACCATTGTGAAATATGTAAGTACTTTTAACACTTTTTTTGAATCCAAACACATTATACAACCCCTATATTCCCCATTCCAATGTTCTAGTATGCTCAGTATGTTTATGGAATGATCTTTTCATCTATATCGATCTATCCAATCATCTATTCGTTCACTTACATCTCCACTTATCTATTTATTTATCTTCTCTCTCTCTCTCTCTCTCTCTCTCTCTCTCTCTCTCTCTCTCTCTCTCTCTCTCTCTCTCTCTCTCTCTCGCTCTCTCTCTCTCTCTCTCTCTCTCTCTCTCTCTCTCTCTATATATATATATATATATATATATATATATATATATATATATAAATATATATTTAATTTCTTTCTTCGCTCTTGCACGGTTCAGTTTTCGGCAGTAACTTCGATTTGGCATTTAACCGCAAGAGCGCCGACGACATGGTCTTATTGACGGACGGCGAGGGAATTCCAAACATGAGATATATCACCATCACTATGTTTGTTCGAATTGACGTCACGTGTAAATCAGGAACACTATTTACCTACACTGTTCCCGATAACTCACAGGAGATCATCGTGATCTCTTTTACGGAATCCCAAGTTCACCTGCAGATCAAAGATGAAATGATCACAGTCAATTTTAAGCTATCGGATGACCATTGGCATTACCTTGGGGTCACATGGATTGGAATAATTGGAAATGTATCCGTCTATATCGATGGTCCAGAGAGAAAAAGTGTAAGTAATGTAAAAGTCGGAGGCAAAATAAGAGGTGGTGGATGGATTGCTCTCGGCCAAAGATATCCCGTTGAGAAATGGTCTCCAACCACTTCCTTTATGGGTAGGTTACATCAAGTGAACTTCTGGGATCTACCATTAAATTCCAACCATATGTGGAACGCAGCTCACAACTGCACCTGGCCTGTCGAGGGAAATCTAAGAGCTTGGAGCAACTTTCTTGTCGGAGTCCAAGGGCAAGTGGTAAAGAAATTCAAAACGCAATGCAAAGGTAATATCTTCCTAATTGTTTACATTTTTTCATTATCATGGTATTTAATTTAAAGGCCAAGGTGATCTTTTTTCACGTGATGTTATGTGTAATTCAGTGCACTGGAAAAACTGCGTCAGAAGGTGATTGGCTTATTCATGTATTTGCTTATTGATCTATTTGACACGTGCTTTGCACTCTGACTAATTGCACACGCGTGATGCATGATAAATTAGTTTTTTTATTTTCATTTTCTTTTTTCCAACTGGCCTTTAGGCTAAGCAACAGCGCTCTACTGTGTCTTAGCTATCGTGTAGCATACATAAGTTTACACAGCTATAACAAGAATAAAAATAATATCAATAACAATAATAATATTATTAATGATAATGAACCTTTATTTACTACAGTCACTTACAGTCATTTGCAAGAATAAAAGTTGAAAAAATCATTAAAATGTACAATAAAAGATATAAGAAAAAACTAACGGATCCACACTTCGTTTACGTTTATTTCTTGTAATTAAAACAAGGAGAGGATGAAAAATAAAGTAACAATAGTGATGTGAGGAAGATCAAAAGTTATAATCCTAAAATCTTGCTAGTTCGCTACCGATTCCAAAACCCCTACAATTATTACTAGTACTATTGACAATGATAATAATGGAAAAATGAGAACAAGATTTGGAAGAGTTCTTCCGCGAAATCTTCTTCGCTTCATGAGCAAATGCACTTACCATACCAATGCTAGGGTTAAAAATCCTTCGAATGTATTTTACTCGTTTCAGCTATGGACGACTGCAGTAACTGCTCTCACTTTCAACAGTGTGAGACTCGTCATGGTCGTTTCTACTGCATTTGTGTGGAGGGGTTCACTGGTCCGTCCTGTGACATTAACATCGATGACTGCGACCCAAATCCATGTGTGCATGGAAAATGCATAGATGATATTGCAGGTTTTGACTGTGAGTGTGAAAAGCAATACTGGGGAGTCAACTGTGATAAGAAAATAATCACAGAGAAAGGTATTATATTTTTGTACTTTCTATATATGTGGAAGGCTTGACCGAATTATTCGGTGTTTGCGTCATTACTCATTGTTTACTACTACAATTCCCTGTAAAGCAGAGACATGAACCTTTTGCATCCTCACAGAATGTCTAGAATTGAACGAGCCTGAGAATGGAAAGAAGTCATGCCGACGTGTTTCTGGTAGGATGTTGTGTGTTATGTCCTGTAATGAAGGTCGCTCTTTTGATGCTGAGGCTGTGACTGAGTTTCTTTGTGGACCAGACACGAAATGGAAATGGAATAGCATGGACAAAATAGCAGTGCCTACCTGTTTACGTAAGTAGCTTTCTTCAGTGATGATTATTATTCGTTTCATTATCATAACAATCACAATAACTGATTGACACAAAATAAGAGATGAATAGAGGATATTAGGCCTTATATCACGTTGACGAATCTTCGAGTAACAGTTTCTCTTAAATGGCGAGGTACGAGAAGAAACTGACTCCCACAAGGAACGAGGAATCTTTCGTTTATATTTGACGTTGATAAAATTTTATGCAAAACCAAGTCATACTACAAGAGGAAAGAAAGCAGAAATCAACGTCAATTAACCATGCTTGCTGAAGTGCTACTTCCAGTTTCAAAGATGTTTTATCACGGTTACCAGCAGAGCGACAGTTTTTCCGCATATAAAAGCATGGATGGCGTGTTCACTGCGCAAGATAAAGTGATCATGTTTTGAAATGGGAGACATCTGGTATCCCTTTCATTTAAAATTGTACCCCAGGGGAGTATTTATTATCTCATATTATCGCAATTTTTTTTCAAACTTTATCGTGTTAGGTATGGCTGCACCGGAAAAAATTGAACATCATTTCTCGATTAAGTTTTCTGGTATCCAGTGCAGCAATGTCCAGAGTCAAAAGGAAATTCGCTCTGCGTTGGAGGAAGGAATGAATGGCGTACTGTCACCAGTCACAGGTTGCCAGTCATGCCAAGTGAAGAAGATGGAGGTTCCTGAATGTAAATCCAGGAAAAGTAGGGCAGCGAAAACATACATCGAGGTTCTTTTCTCTTTCGTCATAAGGAAAGACAAGAGTTCTTCGTCATCAGGAGAAAGTACCGAAGAAATAAGTGAAGCAGTCCTATTTCAGATGAATTATGCCGTCGCTACCGGACAATTCAGATTATACCTGGATGGATTAAATAGCACTGCTGATCGATCATCATTTAATCTTGTGTACTCAAATGTAACCTGCAACCTTGGATTCGTTACCACAAGCGACAGAAAACGATGTGGTATGCGTCCCCTACTATTGTTATTATAATAATAATTATTATAATTCTTATAATAATTGTTCTAAACATTATGATAATTGTTATAAATCTAATAGTAATAATAACAATTATTATCATCACCATTACTATTTTATTATTATCAATACTACTATGATTTTCATCATCATTATTAAAATTGTTATAAATTAAACTATTAAGTATACAGGTAGGATTTGGGTTTAATAATTTTTTATTCATTCAACACAGTGTCATGGTTGTGCCTATTATCAATTCCATTGCTATGTTGTCATCGTCATCCCTGTCATCATCATTATCATCACAATTGTTATCGTTATTACTATTATCATTATCATTATTACTATCATCGTAATTTTTATGACAATCATTACCATTACCATTATCAATATATGTGTGTTTGTTTAGTTGGTGTTGCTTTCGTTTGATATTATTGTCATTTTGTTTGTTACTCTCTGTTCCTTCGTAAACTAATGGTGAATTTTCTTCGTATAAGGTGAAAATGTTAAAAAAAGGTATTGTATCACAGGTGATTTAAGCTCTTTCAGATATTCCTCGTTGCATCGCGAACAAATAATTTCAAACCAAGATTAAGCAAGAAATAAATATGCACAAAAACCGTACCTTTTTTACGCAATAGGTGCTTGTTCTCTGGGCACTTTCTATGATATAAACAGCTCAAAGTGCAGTCTTTGCAATCGGGGAAGTTATCAAGATAAGGAAGGTCAGACAACCTGTACCTTATGTAACGACGGTAAAAGGACCTCTGCTCCAGGCGCGACTTCGAAAGGCGATTGCCAAGGTAAGGTGTATGCTTCGAGATTTCTTGCTCTCTAGATGCAATATTTTTATAAATAATTAAAAATCAAGAATTAATATTTCACCATAGCATTGAAAAAAGAAACAAAAAAGAGTGGATTATCTTGTTGGCTATAATCGGTACACGCAAGGAATTGATACCTTCTTTTTCTCATATTCTGGACACAGGGGAAGTTTTCTCCACCAGATTTCCCGATCAATCAGACGACACCAACTTCCTCCTCTATATCTTGGTATCAGTACTTTCGATTTGTTTCGTAGCTGCCATCATCGTTGGTTGCAGGTGTGTGTGGTGGAGGAAATGAAATGCAGAGTCTCCTTGTTTTATGGATCAAATTCGGTAATTTATTTTTCTCGGTGTAAGGATGCTGCAAGGATGACAGGCAAATTTACAGCGTACTAAAGAATATATATATATATATATATATATATATATATTTCATTTTAGTTCTTTATTTTTTTTTTGGATGTTTTTGTCTGTTTGTTTTTTTTTTATAGCTAACTTGTGGTCTCTGCTTAATACGAGTATCTACTAGAATTCAATTCTGAAATGTACGTCCTACTGGACAACGAAGGGCACTAGTTCTGGTACTAGTTCTTGCATAATTCTATACATACTGTTTTTGTTCCTCTCTTCTTTTCTTAGGCTATGCCGTTGCTTTTGTTTTACACGACGAATCGTGGGAGTTGAAAAACGCAGTTACAGTCCAGAAGGAAAACAGCCTGAGTCAGGTAGTAACTTGGCGTACGGCGAGTTTCCACTTGGTGTAGTATCTTTCCACATTCCGCCGCAGACCGGAAAAGAAAAAGATACACCAACCAGTGAATTACCAGGGAGAGTATCAAACATATATGTCTGCAATGACTGAGCTGTATTCACAGCCGCGGGAGCCACTATCAAGTGCTCGATTTATTCCCACTTTAGACCATAGCCAAAACACATATCCTAAATAGGACGCTGCTTTAGCAAGCAATCGCTGACATATCAAGTTAGAGTTACAACTTCAGAAATTGTAGCAACAAGATGGAGTGATAATAGCAGATAGAATCAGAGATGAAGATCACCTTTTTTATAGTCTAGAAGCCTTCAAGGATCATATAATTGTTCTCACTACAGCCCTTTAAAGAAAAGCAAAGAGGTTCACCTATTCCTCTCGGTTAGGTTACGGGCACCCTTGGATTTATCTTTGTCCAGGACCGTGGCAAGTGTTTAGACTATTAAACATCCACAGAGAAGTCAAGTCGACAAGCGCAGTTGAAACGTGAGAAACTTTAAGGTTTAGTAATGGGAAGAGTTTCATGTAATGGTTCTGAGTTCCCTTTCAATTCAATTTCATGTGATTGCCAGATTGATAAGCGGTTCCAAATACTCCCTGCCTACTTGATTCGAATCGTCTGGCGATGACTGCCTTACCTAAAAGCGATTCAATGCTATTTTTTCAATCAAATTCATAGATGAAACGCTGCAGCACTTGGTGACTCTTTGCATATATAGGGCTAAATGTGTGAGATGACATTACGTTGTTAAGTGTTTGCTCTTTTGGTGGACATTTTCTTATTTGGTATGTGTGCTTTGTTGCAGTTTTAGCATGAGCATTTAATCATAGCTTTTTTTTCGAAAAAAAAGTTTAGTTCTCACAGATAAATGCTGTAGATTTTTCTTTGTGTAAGCAGGTAAATAACGTTCGCAGATCCTGCATAACTTCCTTATTTGGGCTTTAGCTACGCATATATTATCGATTTATCTTTCTTTTTAGTATCAATAGTTCCCTACAAACGTTTACCGGATGATTTTTGTTGACTATTAGTTTTTTTTTAATCGTTCGAATTTTTGTACCCATTAAAGTAGTGCTTTAATGATCATAGTGTAATATCTTTGCATAGGAGACATAGAGGCATTCATTAATTGAACACGTGAAGTATAATAGAAACGTGTGCGTAATCTTATTAAAGTATTTTTCCCAATTTGACTTCACACAATCGTATCCAGTTGAGTCAGTCCTAAAAAGACAACATGATTAGGTGTGTTTATATTTTTCTAAAGAAGACTTACGTCTTTTTATTTTAAGGGGAGTTAGGAGTCTGTGCTCTAATTACTCTGGCCGCAACGATGCAAATGCTGATGGTCGTGGTTACGCCATTTTTGCACATATAAATTCGAATAGTTTTAAAGATCATACGAACGATTTGCCGAAATACTTTCTCTGTTGAAATGATAATAATAGCTAGAACGATATGTCCTTACAGACCACATCCAAAACTATTTGAAACATTTGCCTAAAGATGGAATATTTAAGAATCCAGAGTATATTGAGATGACGGTGTTTAGACAATTTTGAGCGATATTTTAAGAAAGTGAGTGTAAGTCAGTTGATGACGTTATCAGCAACTGCCCAGAATTGCTTGACCCTTAGAAAAAACATTGGGGATGTCAAGTCTCTTTTCTTTCTCTCCATCAACACCATAGGTAATTTATTGAATTTTCACTCCCCCTCCCCCCCCCCCCAAGTACTTTTTATACTTAGGTTTAGCTCCACTCCGCGAATAGTATTTTAGCAATGGAAACAAGAAACAAGCAAAGAAAAATCGACAGATAAATACGCGACAAATGAGCAAATTAGATGAACAAAGTAGAAATGAAAAATCCTAAAAGCGTTCGCGTTTACCCAGGTTAAAATAGAAAACTATTGTTGTTCATGTTGCTTTTCCGATGGTTGTTTTAGGCCCTTCCGGAAATCCTCCGTTTCAATAACGCATGATTAAATGGCTGCAAAAAATGGTGGTCACCCCATCTACGTATAAGGGCATCTATCAGATACGATGAATATATGAAGTTCATATATTTTGAACTGCGGTTATAGATACGTATGATGCACGATCCTCGCAGTGGAGAGCGCTGATTTTCGCTATTGCATAAATAGCACTCTCTACTGCGAGGATCGTGCATAATACGTATCTATAACCGCAGTTCAAAATGTATGAACTTCATATATTCATCGTATCTGATATATCATTATGGGTTTATTACGAATTAACTTAACGGCCTGCTCCCAGCTGGCTTGTTAGCTCAATTGGTAGAGCGCTGCACTAGTATCGCAGAGGTCAGTGGTTCGAATCCCGTACAGGCCTGATTTTTTTCATGTCTAATTTTCGCTATTGCATAAATAGCGCTCTCTACTGCGAGGATCGTGCATCATACGTAAGGGCATCTTCATTTATTAGATACCACTTTTTAACGACTTCGCAACCGGATCATTTAATCCTTAAATGATCTAGGCACCTCATCCTTACCAGGAAACCCTTTTGATAACTAATTTTTACAAGAATAACGTCGATTTATCCGCCATCAAAACTTTTATTTAGCTGCCAGTTGGTGTGCGGCCTAAGATTGCTGTATGTGCTGGGACAACTGTCCTTTTTAGGCTGGTCACCTTGTTATCTACTTGTCATTCTAATGATATTCATAGACTACATCATTTCTTCGCCAATCATTGCTCTATTTTTTGGGTTAGCAATAACTCTTGCATCATTAGAACTATCATCATCATTCTTATTGCCTTTATGGTGATAACTTATCTAAATCTAGATCTTACATGTATGTAATCTCAAAAACTGTAGTCTAAAGGGTGTTAGTATTTAATGTTTTCCAAGATAAATAATCAGTGCACTCTATCATATGACTTAGGTTTCTGGTCGATATAACTCATACTCTGATTGCCTAAGATGCGATAGCAAAGCAAAGCATTACCCTCGTGTGAGGCTCACGGCCAGATCACGAATTACAATATATATAATACAATAAGAAATCAATACAGAAAGATAACGAAAAATCTTTCCAGGACTGAAGTTTAATTCTTTTTTTATTCAAGAATACATTCAAGCTCGTATCCTTAACGACTCTAAAAGGTTCATCACCACCGTCGAGATTCAAACTCCTGTTCAATCCCGGAATGGAAACCTAAGATAGTAAATCCCGGAGATATTTATCATATCTAACTTGAACTTTATTTTAAAAGTCGACAATTTATTGACACGAGAGATAAGGTCGTAGACAAATCAATAAGTAGATTGAAGAAAACTTGCCTCTCAAGAACTTCCCATTTTTGGGAAAAATTCAAAAGAGGGGTTATCAAAGCATATGGAAAAAAAACTTAATGAAAATACCACATCCGTTTTCTTTCCCTTTGCATCTCTCCGTTTTAGCATCTACTTCTTACTTATGCAGTTAGGACTTGAGCCATACCTTAACCTGCTTGAGCATGATTAGTTCCATCTAAACTAAAAATATTCTCACCAATTCATTGTTTTTTAGCCAGCTTAAGTCTCATGAAATAAAACAAATTCTCTGCCTGTTTAAACCCATTTCGTCACGCTTCGACTCGCAATCGATCTTTTGCTGTCTTGAATACATATACATTTTTAAACATTGCTTAAAATATGCGAATATTGTTGTGGGGTTATTTTTGCATGGTAGTGCAGTAGAAATAACAAAAAAAATTGACTAAGAAAGTTGTAATTAAGGCTTGCTTCCGTTACAGTTTCTATAGTTATCCGTGGTACTAGATCATAAACTGTTTTTGTGAGTAAACTAATGATTTTTAAATACACACGTTCCTTTGAGTGTCTCCAAAACAGGTCACAAAAGGAATTGGTGTGCGTATTTTCAAATTACATCGATCTATGTCCCTATGGATAGTACCTTTTCCTATTAAGGCGATATGTACAAAAACACCATTCCTCTCTGGATCTTTCATGCCTCGGAGTAACTGAAATCAAGTCTTTCGTAAACGTTGTGATGTACGTCACTTAGAGCGAGGTAGTACGTATTGTTGTCCGACGGAAAACCATTCCTGTCAGATAGTTTTGAAACATCGATCTCCATATAGACAGGCTCATCGACCTCGGGGTTATCTTTAGCAACTTCGAATACAGGATTGCGATATCCCATGTCAATACCCCGGCTTGGGGTTGCTCTGCGCTTGGCTCTTTAAAGAAAACAGAATGAGTATCGTTACTGTTAGACTCAGGAGTACCCTTGAGTTTCACCCAAATTTGCTGCGTTTCACTCTACTTTTCTTGACCACGGATAACCATTATTGTCAACAATGAAAACTGAAAGCTTTTTGTTGATGTTTACATAAATATCCGCAGAAACGTTTTGGATTTTTGCGATTTTAAACTTTTGGCTTTTGAGCAAGCAGCTTTCCAGCAAAGGCTCAATCGGTAAAGGCCTAATTGTCATCAGCAATATCCATTTTCAGAGCTAGACTTCCTATGAAAGTTAGACGGCGAAAACGAGTTTGCAACTTTCAGAATACAATGTAGAACAAGTTTGTTAGTAAAAACTGTGCGGTGAAGACCACTATTCCGACATAGCAAAACAAACTCACCGACAATATTTCTTTGCGCAGAAGATGGTCATGATAATCAGGAAAATAATAAACACTAGAGATCCTGCTGCAACACTTGAATAAAGAATTACGGGCTTTAAGCCGTGTTCTTTATCAGTACTGGACATACTTGGAATTTCTAAGAAAAAAAAAGTGTAGATCGCTAGGAATCAGATAAACAAGCTCATGGTGTAATGAAAAAGGAAGCAAAAAACAACAAAAATAACAAAAAAAAACAACAACAAGAAAATGATGCGAAAGCTAATAAAAATGTAGAAAATCTCTTGAATATGGTTGTTACCTTGGCAGTTCTCTCGCCGTTTGGATCCTATTTTTCCAAAGGTTACTCTGCCAGGTGGACACAACATACAGGAGCTTTCTGCTTCTTGGTCCTGGTATTGGTCTGCTGGGCATGCGTGACAATCGGTGTTGTTAAAGTAAAACCCAAGTGGGCAGTTAACTTTAAAAAAGAATAATAAAAATAAATTCAATAAGCAAAGGGGCATTGAGTAATTAGTTTAAGAAATCATATGAAAGTGATACGTGATAATATTCCCATCCCACTGTCAGCACCATAAAACGGGTAGACGTGAATCTTCGAAAGAGGTCTTTAATCGGCTTTGAGTTGCCTCTTAATTGAAATTACACAATTTCCATTACATCTCAGCTATAATTAACATTCAGGCTCAATATATTCCACTTCACTTAATTCCCTACTAAATCCCCCAAATGATTTCTCTACCAGAAAAAATCACAATAAGTTCTTTAAAAGCATTTAATGTATTTGTCATACGGCTAATTATTAGACTCGTTCGCACAAAGATATGTTAGTAAGCCTAAACAACTAACTTCTTACCACACTGTGTCCCTCTTTGCACTTGTCCTTTGCCACAAACAAGACTTACAAGGCGAAGCTGCGGTGGTCTCGAGGTGTCATACTCTATGACAATTCCACTGATATTCAGATTCAGGTCAGTTTCGTTTAAAGTTGATAATAAGTTATTGGACAGTAGTTCGGCAGTTTGATTCAGGTCAACCAAGGAAGCGTTGGTTGGAAGAGGAACTTTCAAGGCAAAACGCACCGTAAGAGGAACATTGGGCGTTTCTCTTCTCCTACGCGTCCCTGTTTTTCCACATTCTACTTCGACATTATCGATGGTGCATTGACCATCACAGCCTCCAGCCATTCCAAAAGCTGAGTTTTGGAATAGCTCTATAAAGGTGCTGGCTATAACTTCGTTCACTGATTCGTCGCCGCACTCATCAACTAGATAATGGAGGTTTCCATTCACTATGGCCTCTTTCGGCATGTACGTCTCTGAAATAAAAGTTTCAAAATGGTCAGAGTTGCAATGACAGTTACAGCAAGATCCGGTTAGGTGGACACCTATATTATTGTGCATGTATGATTGGCTGGACTCGGCAAATTTTACATAATAAGTAAAAAGGAATAGTTGCTAGGGTTCATCAGTAAGCAAAAACAACTATGACTGATAAAAAAGTTGAATAATCTACCTTCGACGCTGTGAACTCTCCCTGCCTGTTAATGAGGTGACCGCATTAAAGAGGGTCGTGTGTAACTTGCAAGTTTTTCTCTTTTTTCACTTCTATGTATGGTTAGGTTTAACCTTTTATTTTACGACTACCTTTCATCACACATGCTTATTCGATATGCCTAAACGAGAGTCAGAAAAGTTCAGCACTGGCAATGTAACTTTCAAATATACCTTATAAACGTCTAAGCTATGATAAATTTATAAAGTAACATCAGCTGAAAGCTTTCAACATAGCGCTTTCCTGCATCTGTCACGGAAAAAAAAGCTTACTATAACGACTTCATGCTTTTCGGGTAAACTGTTTTAGCATAAAAACAGCAATACGAATGAGAAATATGACACAGTCATTCCATACTTGAGCAGTCTGGAAAGTAAGGTGCTGTTTGGCCATTTTCATATGCGTTCACCCATGTTCCACCTGGAGCACAGAAATACACGTCTTCCGGTTGATTAACGAACCCATAGCCTTTATTGCAATGCACGGTGCACGACACCCCGGCCAGCCACGTCTCGCAAGCTTTGGCATCATTTTCAGGTGGTGCTAAGTCAGGGCATGATTCATCTAATGCAGAGAATAAAAAATTGACAATTTAAAAAAAAAACACATCAGTAAAGCGATAGGGCAATTTGTATAGCAGATTAGCAATACCTAACGTTATGATGTCGATATGTAAAAGAAAAGGCAAAATGTTCTAAGTTAACGTTTGTTGTTAGCTATCGTTCAACTTTTCTGTATGCCTTTGCATAAGATGTGGAGACACACACTCATTATGGCTCCATTAGGCCGGGAAAGAGACGCACAGCAATTTTTAGTCCAATATATATAAAAATAATAAAAGATTGCTGAAAAGAAAGGCCAAAATTAAGACCTGACCTTTAGTTTCTCCGATCAAAACAATTTGTTCTCTTCAATGCTTTGAGCTCTCTCTTGTTACACTGATGCAGGTGCTGACTCAGTAGTTTTCCTTGACTGTTGGTAATTTTGTTTTACAAACGTAATCGAAATGTACTGAAGCATATTATTTTCTAGCAGCATTAACAATCGCCTTCGGAAACTCTTGCAAATCATTTCTCTCGTTTTATCGAGCAATGGAAGTACATGAAATGGCGCACAAAACGATCATCGTCCCCAAAGTCATTTTAGAATGAATCTGGATTGAAACTTTGGCTGTAAGAACACCATTTACTTAAATGATAAACTGACTCTGCGTACATTGAATTGGTAACTACTATATTGCAGTATTTCATTCTTAGCCTCAGATTTCAGATTAGTTTGCTGAATATCGGTCGGCTCATATACAGAATCATCTCTTTTTTGCAGGCTTTTCTATAAACTAATCGAAAACTCATGGGGGCACAGGATGTTTTTTTTTTTTGTCCCACGCTCATGACGAGACAAAAAAGACATTTCTCTATTTGCATTTTCTGGGGAGCTACCTATTCACTGTCTTCTTCCATTAATCTACATGTACTTACCGGTAATAATAACTTTGAAATTGCATTCGGCAACATTTCCTGCTTTATCTGTGACAGTAAAAGTTACATGGTGCTCGCCCCAGGTGAACTCGCTTCCATTTGGTCTGCTGGGTATAATGGAGAAGACGCCCACATTATCCGATGTAGCGAGTCCAGGAAAAAAGATCATATTATCTTTGTTTCCAGTCGAAAGGAAGATATCGTCAGGGCAAGAAATGACCGGAGGCTCCACATCTTTTTTCGGTGCGCGGAAAAATAGACAAAAAATGAATACATGAACAAACTGGTGAACCAGTTAAACAAATGAATACAAAATTAAATAAATAGATGAGTGATTAGATGAGTGAGTAATAAGAAGTATGAAAGGTCTACAACTGAGACCAAACCAAAAGCTTGATTTCTTTTTTTTTTGCATTTCTGGACGACACGTATGCATTTTTTCTGTTTTAGCGATAGATTTTCTAATTCGAACCAAATGTCTTAGTCAGTGAAAAATTCAATTTAAAGTATATTGTGAACTTTGGTCTCTTCTCCTTCACCTTGTAAGAGTGCTTGTGATACGAAGATGACTGGGACTCAAAGACTCACTTCTAGCTATGTTTGTTTTAATAAATTTCTCTTTGCTTTCCTTGAACTCTTTGTGCATGTACAGTCTAATTTTTCTTACTTTGGTTCTGCTGAAGTCAACTTTTATTACTTTTAAAAGACTGTTCTAGTTTCAAAATGGGGCTCTATCAACTCAATTATAGCTCTAGACAAAGAGGCAAGTAAGCACCTTTGACGTGAATAGAAAATGTACAGCTTGTTGACAA
>NC_142523.1:37816536-37861536 GCF_964205215.1 Stylophora pistillata | reverse complement strand
CCCTGTTACTAGTCAGGTGTCATGACCACTACACTATCAGGACAACCATGCTGGCAACACGGCAATCAAAGATGTGATTTACGTGATCGGAGACGTGGTCTCCCAGGAAATTAAACTTTTCAAGATGACCGGGTAGGGGAAGCCTAGAACCCCATATGAAACCCGTCCTAAATATATATATCTATATAAACTTTTCAAGATGACCGGGTAGGGGAAGCCTAGAACCCCATATGAAACCCGTCCTAAATATATATATATATATATATAAGAAGTAATGTTGCACAAGAGGACGGACAACTTCGAGCGAAGAAAGACATCTCGTCAATTAAAAAATCTAAACAGATTAATAAAAAACGTTTTGGTCCGAGACCTTCGTCAGTTGTGATAATCAACCTTTGTCATCATTACTGGTGAACCCTGGTACCAAGATGAGTGGGAGGGACGAAAAGGAGGAATGAACATTAGAGATGTCGTGCGCGACCCAAAGATTTTTTCTAATTTACCCAAATCCCTTTAAACGGTAGTTTTTTTAACATATGGATTAAAACGTAGATCATTGGATAACGTACGCTGTTCAAGACTTTTTATTGGCTTAGCCATTATGGTATATTATCCAATATACCATAACCTACAACTGAGGTAACCGTACGCGTCAGGTTAAGATTACAAGTGAGCTAAAAAAATTAAGATTTGGTAAGATTTTCCTAATATATTGGGGGCGCTTTTGATAAAACAATTATTCCACTCGCGCTTGTTGGATATGAGATGATTAAAGCTATCTATAATCTCATAACGCGTGCTCGTGGAATACTTGTAAAACATTTATGTGTGTGTGTGTGTGTGCTGTAGATATATTGAAAAAAAGATAATCAGTTTGGAATGAAACGTCGCAAATTGGGGGATTATATCGGTTCAGACTGGTGTACCCTGGTACCAACATGAATGCGAGGGGAGAAGGAGAAGGGGAGGGGGAGAAAGGAACATAAGAGATGTCGTGCGCCACCCAGAGGTTTTTTCTAGTTTACCCAAAACTCTTTAAATAGCTTAGCTCTTTAGCTTCTTTAAATATGCATAAATCGTCCATGTTTTTCGATAGGGAAAAGTAGAAAGATGAGATAATATCTTTGCAGCTATTTTTAAGTGAAAATATCTAATGTAGTCAAGTTTTGCATTCAAATATGTAAACATAGTGACTCGGCAAAATGTGCTCGATGGGAGATATGAAAAGTCCATTCTTTAGAACGAATGTTTTTCAGAGATATTAAATGAAGTGAGTGAAACCCTTAATTTTTATCCAAACTTGTTGCTTAAGCAGTGCATGAAAGATAAACTATCTAATGAATAAGAAAAAAATCGAATATGCTTTACCTAGGGGACTCAGCAACTTACCCGTGCAACGTGTGTCGTTTAAGCCTGTCCATTGTCCATCGCTACCACAAGTTCTCGATAAGGTCCCATTTGGAGAGTATCCCGGTCGAGAGCAAGTTAAGCGGCAGATCTGGCCATAGTTACTTATTGATGAGCAAGACGATGGAGAAATTGAAATATCGGTTGGAGGAACAAGAGGACTACACCTGATAACTATGCAAGCAAAAAGTGAGACAAAACGTTACCGCAAACCACTGTGTTGTTAATAAATGCGTAAAATTTCACAGTAAAGAAATTATTTTGTTTCTTACTCAGACATAAAGACGTTTCTCCACTCCATGTCCCATTCTCTAGACAACGCCTGACAGACGATCCCACCAGACTGTAGCCATCGTTACAGTAAAAACTGCAGAGTGTGTCATAAAGTTCGGACACTGTGTCCTCGCAGCCCCTCTTACCTCCGTTTGTGGGTATAGGAAGAGAAGGACATGTAATGCCTTGTTGATATAAAAACATGATATTTTAAATTAGTTGCGAGTATTTCCTAATACATAACTTTTTTCTCGAACAACTTCTCGGATAAGCCACCTTCTGACTAGCAATGAGAAAAATTTTTAGATGTGAGAGCAGGTGATGTTCCTTACGGAACATCATACTGCATAATCGATGTGTAATAACTGAAATATCTTGTCAGAGGCCACCTACTTTGACAGGTAGGTATCGGGTTGTCCCAGACGGCGGGAGGTCTGTCATTCGGGGTGACACATATAACATCTGACGAACCATTCAAACGAAAACCACTGGCACAAGAAAATTCACAACGCGCTCCATAATGATTACCACAACTACTCATGCGCAAGGGACTGCCTGGGTCTGCCACCAGCAATGTGCAATTGATGACTGAAAAACAATAGCAACAAAAATGATGGATTACAAAATGAAAAGTAGTCCCTCCTGAAAACAATTCCTGCTCAGTTAGTTCTAAAGTCCACATTTAACACGTTGACGACACCAAGTGAAATGATTTGCCTAAATTAAGCTTTACCTATTACTTTTATCGTGAAGCTGCAAGTGGCTTTGTTTCCTGCTTGGTCTACTGCAGAATATGTAATTATGTAAGTTCCTTGGCGAAATATCCTTGGTGGATGGTAATTAGAGTTTATAACTGGTTTGAGTCCTGAGTTGTCAATGGCAGTTGGTAATGTCCAATTCACCTTAGCGGAGAACTTTCCTCGCTCTGCATATGATATCAAAGGACTTGCTGGGCACGGGACATCAAATGTTGGAGGAAGAATATCTGGCACATTATATAAAACGTTTAAAAAAAACAAACAAAGAAATAATCAAAAGAGAGAAAGAGAAGGAATTGAAAAGGAGACATAATGGAGGTAAGGACATGTTAGCCCGCTGTATGGTTACTGCTTATTGTGGACGCTTGGAAACCCTTTGCTGAAGGATTTACACACTTATGATGTAGACGTTTCGTTCGTTGACTTTATTTTTGCTTCTTTATTTGTGTGTCAGTCGTTTCTCATAAGAGGACCCTTAACTTGCTATGTGTCGTTACCCGTACAGTTGATGTTATCTCCACTCCACATACTGCTCCCTAGGCATGTCCTTGTGATATTTCCGCCAGGGCTTCCATAGCCACTTTCACAGCCAAATACACAAATTGAACCATACGTGTTGCCGCAAGGAGAGTTCAGCAGTATCCCTTTCGGTGGGACGATCAAATTTGGACATGTTATGACTGTTCAAAAAGGACGAAAGTTAAAAAAATTAGAGGTCAGCAATAATAAAACTTAAATTAATTCAAAATAGTTCATTTTTCAAAACATGGAAAATCCTTATAATGATTTTCATAGTCGTAGGTAGAAATTTGAATAGTGAATAAAATATTTGCACCTTGGCAAAAGAAGTTCTGGCCACTCCAGGTCCCGTTTTCAAGACATTTTCTTGAAGCAGAGCCGATTGAGTCGTAACCGGGATGGCAAAAAAAGGAACAGACTGTATTGAAGTATTCAATTGTTGTCCCTGCACAACCCAGCCGAGAGCCATTGGAGGGTTCTGGCAGAGCAGAGCACGTAATGGCTAAAAAACGTAACAATTTATTCATATCGTGCTCATTTAAATAACAACAGAAATTATGATTACAAGTAACTCTGTACAGAAGTGCAAGCAATATGAGGAAGAGAACCAGGAGTAGGCTAACGGCAAAGAAAAGAAACAACTGTGATATACTGAGGAACTGTGCTATCGAGACACACTTATAGCTTGTATTCCTCAGATGCTACCTAACATTATTAGAATGACAGAATCTCAATTTGAGAACTTTACGTCCGATTACGTAAATCTACCTTTAGGCGTCTTTGCGAACATTCTAAAACCAGCGTAAAGTTACTTAACGAACTTTACCTAGATTTACGCAACTTTAATTTTGCGTAAATCTCCTTTTTCATGATGTGTGTTTTCAAGTTGACTCCCAGCCAAACGAAAGGGTAATGTTGGTTAGTAATGGTTTTTCGTATAATTCCCAAATGCCTGACTGTTTAAATTGCGGAGCCAATTTCAATTCCTATGAAGGTGTCGGATACCTGCACTGGGAGGAAAACTAAAGAATTAGAAATCGAGAGGATGACTTAAAAAATAACAGACAGGTATTCTTACCGTTACATGTAGTGATGTGTCCTGACCAGGAGCCGTCTTTTTTGCAAAAGCGCTCACCAGATCCGAATAATTGATATCCCCTGTCACAAGTAAAATTAGCCTGGGAACCAAACGAGAAGCCACAGGAAAGGCTTACATTTCCATGTGATGGTGGCTGCAGTTTGATGCAATATTTCCCTGTGAAGATAAAGCGTTTTCTAACTTAAATTGACGAAAATCGAAGTTTTATAATGGGTGATGTACCCTAGTATTAACCTTTTTTAATATCAAAAAAGAGACTATGAATCTACTTGGAAATAATTTTTCTTAGAATAGTTCAGAAGATAAGTATAACAAAAAAGCTATAACAATGAAAACTATCTGCTACAAATATAAGCAAATGTACAAACATTTGTCGAAATCTATGAAGAGATGAAAATTTGCGTAGTGCAAGTCTTATTTTAGAAACATGCTTAACCCATTACTCTATTTAGATCCTCGTAACGAGTAACAGCTAACACTACAGGTTCATTTATAAAACACAATTTTTCTAATGGAAAACTCAATTTTCTTTACATTGCTATGACATACTTGTAACTTGCACCACAAAGGTGCAGTTAGCTCTGTTTCCTTCGGCGTCTGAAGCTGAATACATTATATGATAAAGACCAATGCTCAATTGAGCTGATGGTCGAATGGAAGGAAAGGTAGCAATTATGTGACCAGAATTATCATCAGCAATTGGTTCAGTCCACCCCACTAGAGCAATGGATGAGCATTCAGGAGTATAGACCATCATGTTCTTTGGACAAGTATTATTGAAAGAGGGAGGGGTTGTATCTGCAAAATAGGAAAACAATGGATAGGTTGGAATACACACACACAAACACACACCCACACACACACATACACACACACACACACACACACATATATATATATATATATATATATATATATATAGATAACTGCAGACAGTGCACACTGTTTCGACCTATGCGGGTCTCATCAGTGCAGTGCAGACACTGGGCCAAGCTCTGGAATAAACCATTGCCTGGGCGCTACACTTGTGGGACCAAGTGCAGACACGTTGCCATGCGAGAGTGCTCAAATCACAACTAAGGACCCTTCTGGTCCTCACCCTTCTGGTCCTCATCTATATATATATATATATATATATATATATATAGATGAGGACCAGAAGGCCGAAAGAGTACTGTCTGCAGTTATATATATATATATATATATATATATATATATATATATATATATATATAACTGCAGACAGTTATATATATATATATATGTGTGTGTGTTTGTGTGTGTGTGTGTCTGCTATGGTCACTAAGAGAAAGACCTGTGATGTAGCGGTACATTTTAACAAAACACCACATGATTTAAGCGATTTCTCATTCCAATGCATTGATCAAGTGCAGGCAACAGTAAACTATTCAGGGAACATCGAGAGACTTCTAATTACCAAAAAAGCATATTGGAGCGTACAGCTGTTTTCTCTGGCACCCTTCGGCTTGAATAATCGTCAGGAATTTCACTCCAAAAAAAGAATAAACTATAATTAATGCGGAGAGTTTTTTCAAATTGGGCGGGCATCAAAGGTTCCAGTCTCAGCGTTAACTGGGAATTTTAATAAAATTCTCGCCTTTCAAATCAAGGCTGGTTCCTTACATTTTCAGTGGATTCGACAATTTTTCCATTTCTTTTTTATAGTGATAATTTTTCGCGTAGTAATTAATGTGCTTGTTTATATGTGTCATCAGGCCTGATATAAATCTATTTAAGGAAATTTTAAGTCCTTGTATTACAACTGATAAAGGTCTTGGACCGAAACTTTTTTTATTAAACTTTTTAGACTTTTTATTGAGTATATGTCTTCCTTCGCTCGAAGTTGTCCGTCCTCGTGTGCCACACTACTTCTTCCACCATTTATAGATGTTTGGACTGTGAATCCTTTTGGATCATTCTGGCGCGGCGTCACTGTTGGCTCTAAGTCTTTTAACTTGTTATATATATACATATATACTTTTCTGGAATTGACGGTAAACGCCACTTCAATTGATATATATATAAGAAGTAATGTGGAACACGAGGATGGAAAACTTCGAGCGAAGGAAGACATATCGTCAATAAAAAAAACTAAAAAGTTTAGTGAAAAACGTTTCGGTCCGAGACCTTCGTCAGTTGTGATAGTTAACCTTCATCAACATCACTGGTGAACCCTGGTACCAAGATGAATGGGAGGGGCAAAAGGGAGGAATTAACATAAGAAATGTCGTGCACCACCCAAACGTTTTTGTAATTTACCCAAATCCCTTTGAACGGTAGTTTTTTTTAAACATATGGATTAAAACGTAGATCATTGGATAACGTACGCAGTTCAAGAATTTTTATTGGCTTAACCATTATGGTATATTATCCAATATACCATAATCTACAATTGTGGTAAGCGTACCCGTCAGATTAAGATTAAAAGTGAGCTAAAAAAAATAAGATTTGGTAAGATTTTTCTAATATATTGGGGGCGTTTTTGATAAAACAGTTATTCCACTCGCGCTTGTTGGATATGAGATGATGAAGGCCAACTCGGCGCTACGCGCTCCTGGAATAGTTGTAAAACATTTATGTGTGTGTGTGTGTGTGTTGTAGATTTATTGAAAAAGAGTTAATGCGTTTGGAATAAAAAGTCGCAAAATGGGGGATTATATCGTCTCAGACTGGTGTACCCTGGTGCAAAGATGAGTGCGATGGGAGAAGGAGAAAGGGAAGGGGAGAAAGGAACATAAGAGATGTCGTGCGCCACCCTGAAGTTTTGTGTAGTTTACCAAACACTCTTTCAACGGTTGTTTTTTTTAAATATGCATTAATCGTGCATATTTTTCGATAAGGAAAATTAGAAAGTTGACACCATATCTTTGCAGCAATAAGCTATTTTTAAGTGAAAATACCTAATGTAGTCAAGTTTTGCATTCAAATATGTAATATTTGGGACGAAGTTTTTTTCGGCGATATTAAATGAAGTGAGTGAAACCCTTAATTTTTATCCAAACTTGTTGCTTAAGCAGTGCATGAAAGATAAACTATCTAATGAATAAGAAAAAAATCGATTATGCCTTACCCAGGGAACTCAGCAACTTACCCAGGCAACGTGTGTCGTTTAAGCCTGTCCACTGTCCATCTCTACCACAAGTTCTCGATAAGGTCCCATTTGGAGAGTATCCCGGTCGAGAGCAAGTTAAGCGGCAGGTCTGGCCATAGTTACTTATTGATGAGCAAGACAATGGAGAAATTGAAACATCGGTTGGGGGAACAAGAGGACCACACCTAATAACTATGCAAGCAAAAAATGAGACAAAACGATACAGCAAACCACTATGTTGCTAATAAATGCGTAAAATTTCACAGTAAGGAAATGTTTCTCCACTCCATGTCCCATTCTCTAAACATCGCCTAACAGACGATCACGCCAGACTGTAGCCATCGTTACAGTAAAAACTGCAGAGTGTGTCATAAAGTTCGGACACTGTGTCCTCGCAGCCCCTCTGACCTCCGTTTGTGGGTAGAGGAAGAGTAGGACATGTAATACCTTGATGATATAAAAACATGTTAATCTGAATTAGTTGCGAGTATTTCCTAATACATCACTGTTTTCTCGAACAACTTCTCGGGCAAGCCAGCTTCTGACTTGCAATTTCAATGAAAAAAAAATTTAGATGTGAGAGCAGGTGATGTTCCTTACGGAACATCATACTGCATAATCGATGCGTAATAGCTGAAATATCTTGTCAGAGGCCACCTACTTTGACAGGTAGGTATCGGGTTGTCCCAGATGGCAGGAGGTCTGTCATCTGGGGTAACACATGTAACATCTGACGAACCATTCAAACGATAACCATTGGCACAAGAAAATTCACAACGCGCTCCATAATGATTACCACAACTACTCATGCGCAAGGGACTGCCTGGGTCTGCCACCAGCAATGTGCAATTGATGACTGAAAAACAACAGCAATAAAAATGATGGATTACAAAATGAAATGTAGTTCCTCCTGACAACAATTCCTGCCCAGTTAGTTGTAAAGTCCACATTTAACACGTTGACGACACGAAGGGAAACGAATTGTCTAAATTAAACTTTACCTATTACTTTTATCGTGAAGCTGCAAGTGGCTTTGTTTCCTGCTTGGTCTTCTGCAGAATATGTAATTATGTAAGTTCCTTGGCGAAATATCCTTGGTGGATGATAATTAGAGTTTATTACTGGTTTGAGTCCTGAGTTGTCAATGGCAGTTGGTACCGTCCAATTCACCTCAGCGGAGAACTTTTCACGCTCTGCATACGCTATCAAAGGACTTGCTGGGCACGGGGCATCAAATGTTGGAGGAAGAATATCTTGCACATTATGTAAAACGTTGAAAAAAGAAAAAATACAAACAGATGATCAAAAAAGGGGAAAGAGAAGGAATTGAAAAGGAGACATGATGGAGGTACGGACATGTTAGCCCGTTGTATGGTCACTGCTTATTGTGGACGCTTGGAAACCCTTTGCTGAAGGAATTACACAGTTATGATGGAGATGTCTTTTCGGTTTACTTTTATTTGCTTTTTTATTTGTCTGCCAGTCGTTTCTCATAAGAGAACCATTAATTTTTTATGGGTCATTACCCGTACAGTTGATGTTATCTCCACTCCACATACTGCTCCTTAGGCATGTCCTTGTGATATTTCCGCCAGGGCTCCCATAACCACTTTCACAGCCAAATACACAAATTGAACCATACGTGTTGCCGCAAGGAGAGTTCAGCAGTATCCCTTTCGGTGGGACGGTCAAATTTGGACATGCTATGACTGTTCAAATAGGACGAAAGTTAAAAAAATTAGAAGTCAGTAATAATATAACTTAAATTAATTCAAAATGGAAAATCCTTATAATGATTTTCATAGTCCTAGGTAGAAATTAGAATAATGAATGACATTAATTTTTTGAACCTTGGCAAAAAAAGTCCTGGCCACTCCAGGTCCCGTTTTCAAGGCACTTTCTTGAAGCAGAGCCGATTGGGTCGTACCCAGGATGGCAAAAAAAAGAACAGACTGTATTGAAGTATTCAATTGTTGTCCCTGCACAGCCCAGCCGTGAGCCATTGGATGGTTTTGGGAGAGCAGAGCACGTAACAGCTAAAAGACATAACAATTGACTCATATCGTGCTCATTTAAATAACAACAGAGGTTAGGATTAATAAAAGTGACTCTGTACTGAAGTGCAAGCAATATGAGAAATAGAACTAGGACTAGGCTAATGTGAAAAAAAAAGAAGCAACTGTGATCTACAGAGGAACTGTTGTATCAAGACACAGGTATGACTTGTATTCCCTCAGATCTTACCTAAAATTGTTAGAATGATAGAATTTCAATTTGAGAGCTTTACGTCCGATTACGTAAATCTACCTTTACGCCTCTTTACGACTGTTATAAAACCAGCGTAAAGTTGCGTAAATCTCCTTTTTCATGCTGTGTATCTTCAAGTTGACTCCGAACCAAAAGGAAGGGTAATGTTTGTTGGTAATGGTTTTTCGTATAATTTCCAAATGCCTGACTTTTAAATTGCGGAGCCAATTTCAATTCCTATGAAGGTGTTGGATAACTGCACTGGGAGGAAAACTAAATAATTAGGAATTGAGAGGCTGACTCAAAAAATAACATACAGGTATTCTTACCTTTACATGTAGTGATGTTTCCTGACCAGAAGCTGTCTTCATTGCAAAAGCGCTCACGAGATCCGAATAATTGGTATCCCCTGTCACAAGTAAAATTAGCCTGGGAACCAAACGACAAGCCACAGGAAAGGCTTAAATTTCCATGTGATGGTGGCTGCAGTTTGATGCAATATTTCCCTGTGAAGATAAAGCGTTTTCTAACTTAAACTGACGAAAATCGAAGTTTTATAATGAGTGGTTTAATTTCAAAAGAGAGACTATCAATCTAGTTGGAAAAAATTTTGCTTAGAATAGTTCAGAAGATAAGTATACAAAAAACGCTATAACAATGAAAACTATCTGCTACAAATATAAGCAAATATACAAACATTTTTGGAAATCTACGAAAAAGATGAAAATTTGGATCACATGTGTAGTGCAAATCTTAATTTGGAAACATGCTTAACCCACTAATCTATTTAGATCCTCGTAACGAGTAACGGCTAACACTACAGGTTCATTTATAATACACAATTTTTTAAATGAAAAACTCAATCTTCTTTACATTGCTATGACATACTTGCAACTTGCACCACAAAGGTGCAGTTAGCTCTGTTTCCTTCGGCGTCTGAAGCTGAATACAATATATGATAGAGACCAATGCTCAATTGAGCTGATGGTCGAATGGAAGGGAAAGTAGCAATTATGTGACCAGAATTATCATCAGCAATTGGTTCATTCCAACCCACTAGAGCAGTGGATGAGCATTCAGAAGTATAGACCATCATGTTCTTTGGACAAGTGTTATTGAAAGAGGGAGGAGTTGTATCTGCAAAATGGAAAAACAATGGATAGGTTGGAATACACACACGTACACACACACGCACATACACACACACACACACACACACACACACACACACGCACACACTCACAGACACACGCATATATATAGATATATATATATATATATATATATATACATATATACTTTTTTATAATCAACGGTAAGCACCACTCTAATTTATAAATATATTTAGTATAATTTCAGAGCTGAACAAAGATTTTCCAGCAATCTGAGTGGTCGAGCGGTTCCTTATATGACGCTATATAAACCGCTCCGCGCGATTTATATAAAATTTTAAACTAAAATGTTAATAAATGTTACTAAAATCTTATGATTTTAGAAATTTCTTTGTTGTTCAGCTCTGAAATTATACTAAAACAATTATTCGCCTCAGGTTCGGTGAATATTGTAGAATAATCTCCTCGACTTCATCTCGGGGATTACTCGACGATATTCACCTCGCCTTCGGCGAATAATTCTTAAATACATATATATATATATATATAATATAATATATAAGAAGTAATGTGGCACACGAGGACGGACAACTTCGAGCGAAGGAAGACATACTCTCAATGAAAAATCTACAAAGTTTAATAAAAAACGTTTCGGTCCGAGACCTTCATCAGTTGTGATAATCAACCTTCGTCATCATTACTGGTGAACACTGGCACCAAGATGAGTGGGAGGGGCGAAAGGGAGGAATGAACATAAGAGATGTCGTGCGCCACGCAAAGGTTTTTTCTAATTTACCCAAAACCCTTTTAACGGTAGTTCTTTTTTAACATATGGATTAAAATGTAGATCATTGGATAACGTACGGAGTTCAAGACTTTTAATGGCTTAGCCATTATGGTATATTAGACAATATACCATAATCTACAATTGAGGTAAGCGTACGCGACAGCTTAGGATTAAAATTGACAAAAACAAATTAAGATTTGGTAAGATTTTTCAAAAATATTGGGGACGTTTTTAATAAAACAATTATTCCACTCGGGCTTGTTGGATATGAGATGATTAAAGCCAACTCAGCGCTACGCGCCTCGTTAGCTATCTGTCATCTCCTATCCAACGCGCGCTTATGGAATAGTTTTAAAACATTTATGTGTGTGTGTGTTGTAGATATATGAAAAAAACGATAATCAGTTTGGAATGAGACGTCGCAAAATGGGGGATTATATCGGCTCAGACTGGTGTACCCTGGTACCAAGATGAGTGTGAGGGGAGAAGGAGAAAGGGAGGGGGAGAAAGGAACATAAGAGATGTCGTGCGCCACCCAGATGTTTTTTCTAGTTTACCCAAAACTCTTACAATGGTGGTTTTTTTAAATATGCATCAATCGGGCATATTTTTCGATAAAAAAAAGTAGAAAGATGATACAATATATTTGCAGCAATAAGCTATTTTTAAGTGAAAACACCTAATATAGTCAAGTTTTGTATTCAGATATGTAAACATAGTGACTCAGCAAAACGTGCTCGTTTGGAGGTATGGAAAGCCCATTCTTTTGGACGAATTTTTTTCAATGATATTACATGAAATGAGTGAAACACTTAATTTTTATCCTAACTTGTCGGTTAAGCAGTACATGAAAGCTAAACTATCTAATAAATTAAAAGAAAATAGATTATGATTTACCTAAGGGACTCAGCAACTTACCCGTGCAACGTGTGTCGTTTAAACCTGTCCATTGTCCATCTCTACCACAAGTTCTCGATGAGGTCCCATTTGGAGAGTATCCCGGTCGAGAGCAAGTTAAGCGGCAGGTCTGGCCATAGTTACTTATTGATGAGCAAGACGATGGAGAAATTGAAACATCGGTTGGGGGAACAAGAGGACTACACCTGATAACTATGCAAGGGAAAAATGAGACAAAACGTTACCGCAAACGACTGTGTTGTTAATAAATGCAGAAAATGTCACAGTAAAGAAATGATTTTGTTTCTTACTCAGACATGAAGACGTTTCTCCACTCCATGTCCCATTCTCTAGACATCGCCTAACAGACGATCCAGCCAGACTGTAGCCATCGTTACAGTAAAAACTGCAGAGTGTGTCATAAGGTTCGGACACTGTGTCCTCGCAGCCCCTCTTACCTCCATTTGTTGGTAGAGGAAGAGAAGGACATGTAATACCTTGTCGATATAAAAACATTACAATTTAAATTAGTTGCGAGTATTTCCTAATACATCACTGTCTTCGCGAGCAACTTTTCGGGTAAGCCAGCTTCTGACTAGTAATTTCAATCAGAATAATATTTAGATGTGAGACCAGGTAATGTTCCTTGCGGAACATTATACTGCACAATCGATGCGTAATAGCTGAAATATCTTGTCAGAGGCCACCTACTTTGACAGGTAGGTATCGGGTTGTCCCAGACGGCAGGAGGTTTGTAATCTGGGGTAACACATGTAACATCTGATGAGCCATTCAAACGATAACCATTGGCACAAGAAAATTCACAACGCGCTCCATAATGATTACCACAACTACTCATGCGCAAGGGACTGCCTGGGTCTGCCACCAGCGATGTGCAATTGATGACTGAAAAATAACAGCAACAAAAATGATGGATTACAAAATTAAATTTAGTTTCTCCTGAAAAACAATTCCTTCTCAGTTAGTTCTTAAGTCCACATTTAACACGTTGACGACACCAAGTGAAATGATTTGTCTAAATCAAGCTTTACCTATTACTTTTATGGTGAGGGTGCAAGTGGCTTTGTTTCCTGATTGGTCTTCTGCAGAATATGTAATTATGTAAGTTCCTTGGCGAAATATCCTTGGTGGATGGTAATTAGAGTTTATTACTGGTTTGAGTCCTGAGTTGTCAATGGCAGTTGGTACCGTCCAATTCACCTCAGCGGAGAACTTTTCACGCTCTGCATACGCTATCAAAGGACTTGCTGGGCACGGGGCATCAAATGTTGGAGGAAGAATATCTGGCACATTATATAAAACATTAAAAAAAAAGCAAATGATCAGAAAAAGGGAAAGAGAAGGAATTGAAAACGAGAGAATGATACAATTTGAATTTTTGAGCTGGAAAATAAGCAATGTAGAATGGTTTAAAGTTTTTCGAAATATTTGTTTTTTCGTGGAAGTGATCAGGACTAGTCAGATAGTAAGAGATGGAATGACTAGGAAACAAATAGATAGTTTTGCTTCATCACTTGGCACCACAACAACAACCCGTACATTACACGGCTGAGACCAAGATCTCCCACCCCCACCCCTCCCAGATAATCACTATGGAAGAGATAATTGAGGTCAGCTACCGTTACACTGAGTTGGGGTTCCTGTCCACCTTCCATCACTGTTACATGTTCTACTTGTTGATCCCGTCAAAGTGTATCCTTTATCACAGGAAAACTGGCAGGTTTGTCCTGGCAAATTAGAGCAGGGCTCTAGACTTCCATGCGGCGGGGCATGCAACTGTTGACAACGGTTCACTATGAAGAGAAAAGGGCACAAATAAATTTGCTTTGATAACTAGCAACAAGTTCATACTTCAACGCGCCCTAATCGAGATTGGAATTGCGCAGGAGGGCGAAAGGGAACCATATATGCTTAAGAATTGCAAACAGGGTAAAAGATAGCAACTAGGCCTGTCTTAAAGAGTTCCCAGAACGTAGCAAGTGTTTCATTAAGCCATGATCTAATGATTAAGGCACGAATCAGACATTTTATTACACGACGCGGGCAGTCAGCGGGCCAATAACTAACATCAACCAATCAAAATGCTCTATTACTGGTCCAATATTCTCTAAGTATTGGAACGGGCACTGTCCCGAATGGTCCTGAATGATATCGCACTTGTGTCCCTTTGAACTTAAGTCGTATAATATATCTCATTATCTAAGCTTGCCCGGGACCGTACTGGAAGAATATCGGCCCTCGGTCTTCTTTGTACGGATCTCGCTGCGCTCGGTCCGTGCTGTCAAGACCTCGCGCCGATATTCTCCCAGTACGGCCCTCGCGCTTGGTTAATTAGATATATTTATTAAATTTTCAACGTTTTAATCCAAATGCTGCATGATAATATATACAAAGAATCCCTCTATTACCATCTCGTGCGCATACTCAGTCGATATGTCAAGTTCCTCACCTCCTTCACAAGTGAGAGGATCGCCAGGCTTCAGCTGAACTCCTTCTGGACAAAAACATTGATGTCCACTTGGATTTGGAAGGCAAAGATGACTGCAACCTCCATTAACTTGAGAACAACTTGTCGATCCTGGAAAATACGTATTATTTTAAATTTATGTGATCATGGCCTTGTGCAGCCAGCTCCCGATAGACTAGAATAAGGTTTGCCATGTTTCTGAAATAATTTTCCTTGCATCTCCAAACATTAATCTGCCCTACCCAATACTGTGAATATTTTCTAAACATGGAAAAAAACAAATACCCTTTGACCAGCTCTCACTAACGAAATTGAGATGAGAATCATTTTGATGGCAAATTACAGCGATGGGCCATTATAGAAATCTATTAAGTTACATCGTGGAAACTTTCTTTAAAGTGTGATGTAAACTGATCATCAGGTCAGCGAGGCAGTTCAGGTAAAAGTTAGAGAAAAACAGTGAGTCACTCCAGATTGTGTACCCACCTGTAAGTGTTTTTGTCTGATTATAAACATGCACATCCATGGGACTTCCCATTCCGTAAACCAACACTTCACTTTGAGAAGAAGTTAAGTTGTACTTATGAATACTTTGATTGTTCCTGTCAGACCAGTACAAAGCTTCATCAAAAAGAGAAAGCCCAAAGGGGTGATGGTTGTAAGAAGACAAATCTAGAACTAGTTCTCTGTTATTTCCTTGAAGATTTGCCCTCTCAATCTTGTCAAGTTTTGCATCGCACCAATACAACAGGTTATTATGGTAGTCTAGAGCAAGTGCGTTAACCCACACAACGCCAGAGCTTACAATAACTGTCCTGGAGGACCCGTCCATGTTGGCTTGTTCAATCTTTGGTGATGATCCCCAATCGCTCCAGTACATTTGTCTAAAATAAGCGTTTAAATTTGGATTACATTTTCGCTGCGCTTTATCATCACTTAGCAATTAATGAAAACCCTCGCTGATTTAGCATTATCATCAATTCTCAGCTTTGGGAAAAGATAAAAATCTCTCTCGAAGTTAACTCGCGATGAATAAACCTTTCCCAGTTGTTACAGAAAGCAGCTATATCTTCAATTATAACCTCCATAGCTTCAGTATTCGCTGCAATATACTTGCATATCTATCCTTGGACTTAAACCGTTATTCCAAAAGTGTTTAAGGACGAATATCCGATAATACTCTCGCGCCAGTTGGAGGCTATTAAGTGCGGATATTAATGTGTCTGAGAAAGCATAATAACTTTTAAAGCAGTCTGGGATAAACAACAAAGAGAACGTTGTCCAGAGTAAAGTAGCTTTTAAACGCGAAAGCCTTCCCTTTTGCGATAGCTGGAAACTTTCGAGTTCCTAAGAACTATGCCTCTTCTCTGAACCATTCATTTGGCATATATCAAAACAGGTAAACCGCAAAGTGAGGTAAAAGAAAATCTAAGCTCTGCTTACCTCTGAGCGATATCCAGAATTATAGCTCTTGGATTTTCAATCCCTGTTGTGATCAGGCTTCTTCTAAATGATCCATCTAGTTGCGCTACTTCAAGTTTGCTGGTTCCAACATCAGTCCAGTAGAGAATCCTCCCAATGTAATCTACTGCAAGGCCATCCGGCGATTCCACGTCAATGTGCGCTATGACCTCAACTGATGATCCGTTTGGAAATGCTCTTGCTATTAGTTTTAAGGCCACGTCCGTCCAATAGATCTTACCCTCTACTGGGTCGTAGTCGACAGCCACGGGCCTGGAGATATTAATGTTGATTTGAAGGGCATGGCAAGGTGTATTCGCCACTGTTAAAGGAACCCTGTAAATTTCACCATGATCCGCTTCGGCGAATAGCAAAAAGTATTCACCGCTTATCTTTTGGAACGAATCTTTAAGGAAAACAGAAAACAACGATGATAATAATAATAATAACAATCATTATTATTTTATTATTATTATTATAATTATCATGATTATCATAGAAAGATGATATTGATCATTGATCTAGTTTCAAACCTTTACTTCGCGAGTTAAGCTTACTCATTAAACCCCGAAACGACCTTGGTGAGTTGTACTCACTGTTCGAGAAAAGAACGATATAAACCACAACTTGTTCCTCTACCTTTTACTTTTTCCGAAATATTGAGACAATTTTTTAAAGGGATCAATCGATAATAGCAAAACTCTCCCCCCTTCCACCTTCTCATTGTAAAACCTGAAAAGTAGCCAGCCTCACCATAGTCGCACTCTTTTCCGTCCGCTTTGAGAGCAACACCCGTTGGACATGCACAATGGTATCCTCCTGGCTTTGAAAGACACAAATCACTGCACATGCCATTGTTTTGCGAGCAGGAATGCGAGCCTATAAATGGAAGTTAAATATGATCTTAAATCTCTTAACTATGTCAAAGGGCAATTTTTACGTCAGAAAAATTGCGATAACTCAGAAAGGTCAGTAATTAGAGATTAATAAATACCTTTGACTGTCTTTTTTAACCCTATTGAACGAATGCTATAATCTGTTACCAACTTTTATGAGACGCACCATCAGCTAAAGAATCACCAAACCCTCAATTAAAAGTTGCTTTTGTAAACAGTTAGGAAGGATTATCTTCTTGAGCTGCGGCTAAGATGGGCCTTTTTTTATCTTAATCAAAGAAAATAGGCGAGATACATGAGCCTATGATAAACACAGGACGTTTACCTGAGAACATCAAAGAAGGATCAAACACGTGAATGTCCATCGGCTTCTGTAGATCAGAAATCATTACGTCCGTCTCCCCGCTAGTTGCATTGTAACTTGTAATACTTTGGGTATTCCAATCCGTCCAGTAAATAATGCCCTGATAGATTGTTAATCCATAAGGATGAATTCCAGCTGAAGATGATAAAACAATCTGTCGGTTTCTTCCATCCAAATCAGACATTTCTATGGTGTCTAGTTTAGCGTCTGCCCAATACAAACGGTCTGTAGCTTGATCGAGAGTCAGTCCGTTTGGCCAGGCTAGATTTCCTGTAATAATGGATCTTCTACCCGAGCCATCCATTTCTGCTTTCTCTACCTTTGGATTGGCGCCCCAGTCCGTCCAATACATCATACTAAATCAAATGATTCAGAAGAAACTGTTTTAAAAATCTCTCCGAAAAGTTTTACCGCATTACATAACCCAATGGATTATCTAGGTATATCTTGATCGTGAGGGGTAGTTATTGCAAAATCGATGGCTTTTTGCAGCTTTTATATCATAGGGCATGACATTCCTTTGGTCATCATTTTCGCAGGCGGATTTCCTTCAGATTTCCCTCAGATTTTTCCCTTTTTTATTTAAGTTGATTCAATTGAGTAGCAGGATTTGTAGAGGCCAGCTTGTTTTCAAAGCGCAAAGCACAGGCTCCCTTTATTAGGCTACAACGTGTTAACAAACGGGCATAAAAAAACATTATAATAAAAAAAAATCGTTTCTTGCCCATTTCTTTCATCCAATAGTATGGCTCTTGGCTCGTCAAGTCCAGTATTGATCAATTCTTTCCTACTAGTTCCGTCAAGGCGAGCTACCTCAATTCTGTTAGTTCCAGTATCGGTCCAGTAAATGTTTCGTGCCACATGATCAATAACTAAACCATCAGGAACGAAGATGTTACACCGAAAAAGAATCTTTAACGAGGTTGCATTGGCAAAGGCGCTGATGATTAGACCTTGAGCAACGTCCGACCAGTACACGCGATCTTCGGCAGGGTCATAGTCCAAGGCAATAGGGCGGTGATTCCCTAGATGGTTAAATAGTGGTTTGGCGACGAAGTAGCTGACATCTAGCGAAACGATGTTTGTGGATTTGTCATCAGCGTCAGCAAAAAGGATAAACTTCTTTACTTCTGCATTTGAAATCAAAGCAGTGTTTTCAGTCATTCAAAGACTCAAGATGAAGATGATTGGTTGATCTTAACTTACGGATTCGGGAAGTGAGTGGGAACAATCTCTCGAACAGCAAAAGCATCTAACGACCACTCATTACATGCAATGTTTTGGAGTCTTAAACTGGCTAAAACCAGTGGCATACTTTGTTGGACGGGATTTTAGAAGGGCGAGGTTTACCTTTTGCGTTTTTGTTCAAAGAATCAGGAATGGACTAATTCCAGGCTTTACCTGTAAGAAGTGAATGTAATCCAGCTGAATGTCACAGCAACGTTGGCAAAGTACTATGAAATTCGATGACAACATCAGGTTTTACATGTGGCTAGACACCCAATTCTCTCATCAGAAGCTTCCCAACTATGTTTGTAACGAGTAACTTCTAAATTTAGTATGTATTTTCCTCGGAGGGTAGGCGGGGGAAATTCTAAATTAGCTGTTTACCTATTTACATGTGGTATTCTCAACTGTTCGTTGCATCTCCAAATTTAAACAATCAGTGAGTTGCAGAGTTACAAGCAGGTAAATAGAATTGAACTCTACTTGAAAGGGCGGACACTGATATCTGAGCATCTGGACTATTTCTGCATCATCCCTGGTGATAAAAAAAACCTGTTCTTACTTTCTTCACACGTCTTTCCATCTTGCTTTACTGCTAAGCCTGTAGGACACACGCATTTATGGTTCGACGCCTCAGGAACACAGAAATGACTGCATCCTCCATTGTTTACAGAGCAAGAACTTGAAGCTTCAGAGAAAAACAATTTTAAACGCAAAAGTATAATTCATACCGTCGACCATACAATAAGTTTATTGGTGAAAATATCACTGAAATGTACATTTTAAGAAAGGTAAAAAAGAAGAGATTTTTTACGACTTTTACCTCAGCCTATGACAGGGAAAGGTTTTGCAGTGCCCTTACTCATGATAGACACCAGAATAAAAAAGTAGTAAGCGGTCATTTAATATCGTCTCTGTGAAATGCCCTGGGATTCAACCCTTAAACAACGTCCAGAATTTCGCTAATACCCTTCTAATTTTCGCAAGTGATCATCAACAGTAAACGCTAATAGTTTCTAAAGAAACTGTGGTGCTGCGTCGGTGGGGGTAACAAGGTAATTTGGTTATACCAACTCAGCTGAAATGGTAAATTGGCCACCGTAAACAATAAAAAAGCTGACCTTTTGAGCGTTAGCCCTTCGTCAGTGTTTGATGTAGGGAAAATAATTCAGGTTTAACATACAACCTTCCTTATATTACCTGCTGGTTGTCGCCCGCTGTCGTACGCAACAATTCCCATAGGTTTCCCACCATTAATACCGAAACTTCTGAGTACCTCTCCAGTCGTGGCGTCCAGCATGTGGAACTCCTTACTTGTCACCCAGTCAGTAAAGCACAGAAAAGGAGGAATCAACGCCACTCCGAATGGATGCAGGCCAGAACTCTGAAATAGCAGTTTCCTGTTGTTACCATTATAATCCGCTGATTCCACTCTGTCATAGCCGGCATCTACCCAAAAGATTCTTTTGCGTCCCCTATCTAGGTCAATTCCATTTGGCCAGTAGAGTTGTGTTGTTATAATGGCGACTCTTTGCTGTCCGCTAAGGGAAGCTTTCTCAATTCTGGGAGTGCTTCCCCAGTCTGTCCAAATCATTGCACTGTTTATGAAGGGATCAATGAATAAAAACTTAGGTGGATCGGTGACTCAAATAAACTGATGAATCAATTATTTATCCAGCCTTCAAAACAGTCAGCAAGTCAGCCAGCTGATCAGTCTGTCATTAGGTCGGTTTAATAGTCAAACAAACAGCCAGATCAGTCAGTTTCTAGTAAGTCAGTATGTGAGTCAGTCAGTTAGTCAGCCATGCACCAGTCAGCTTGTAAGTCAGTCAGTTCACGAATCCATGACTCAGCCCTTTGGTTCGACAGGAAGGATTCAGACGATGAGTGAAAATTACTAAGTAGAATTGCACTTAATAAGTATCTGGCTATATAAATACAGGAAGGAAGGAATGTTTCATCAAAGTAATACTATTCAAACCGTTAGAGAATATTTGAAATGAATTTCCTTTAGGAGATAAATTTAAGTTGACGAATGAAACACCTATGAAGGTTATCCTGCTTGAAAAATATTAAAAAATAGATATATTTGAAAAAAAAATAGTCGCCACTATTTTACTTTAGGATATTTGAAATAGTTTGGGGAACATTCTGAAAATCTAGCGAATGTTGGAATGAAGCCCTTCGAAAATTCTTTGCGCTCTCTGAATTTCACTAATTGTTACAATCAAAGCTACAGAAGTGCACATTATATTAGAACCGAAAGGCTTACTTAACCTTCTTGTAAATGGCACAAATGTGACACTTACTCTCTGTCCGGATCAAGGGCTATTGCTCTGGGTTCTTCTAGTTGCGAAGAGATTAAAGTACGTTGGTTGTTTCCATCCAGGTCTGATACCGATATCCTATCATACGTTTTATCAGTCCAATACAACTGAGATGTTCTCCACTGAACTGCTAGTCCATAGCAGACACCAATATTGCTAATAACTGTAGCCGTGCTATCCACATCAATCCGGAATCGTTTAATGTTCATTTCCGTCGTATCACTCCAAAATATGTACCCCAGGCTGAAATGAAGGTCTATAGCTACAGCTCTCGTAAGGCCTGTAATCACTGAGGTTACCTTTCCTTTTCTATGGTCCACTGCCACTATATCAGTTGTATTTGAAACCAACAAACATCCGTATGGTGGAGAGCACAGTGTTACTATCAAAATGAAAAGAAAAATTCCAAGGTTCAGAACTAGAGACAATGCATTGCTTCAAATTAAATACTAAATTGTGCGTTTTCAACGGTAAAGTTTATGTTTATTCTTCTTTTTATAAAATCAACGTAATCAAGACAAACCCTTAACTTATAAGCTTTCTCGTGCGATCCTTAATTAAAATGATGGATTAGAAAATGAAATGTAGTTCCTCCTGAAAACAATTCCTGCTCCGTTAGTTCTGAAGTCCACATTTAATACGTTGACGACACCAAGTGAAATGATTTGTCTAAATTAAGCTTTACCTATTACTTTTATCGTGAAGCTGCAAGTGGCTTTGTTTCCTGATTGGTCTTCTGCAGAATATGCAATTATGTAACTTCCTTGGCGAAATATCCTTGGTGGATGGTAATTAGAGTTTATTACTGGTTTGAGTCCTGAGTTGTCAATGGCAGTTGGTACAGTCCAATTCACCTTAGCGGAGAACTTTTCACGCTCTGCATACGCTATCAAAGGACTTGCTGGGCACGGGACATCAAATGTTGGAGGAAGAATATCTGGCACATTATATAAAACGTTAAAAAAAAAACAAACAAATGATCAAAAAAAGGGAAAGAGAAGGAATTGAAAAGGAGACATAATGGAGGTACGGACATGTTAGCCCGCTGTATGGTTACTGCTTATTGTGGACGCTTGCAAACCCTCTGCTGAGGGATTTACACAGTTATGATGGAGATGTTTCCTTCGTTGACTTCTGTTTGCTTCTTTATTTGTCTGTCAGTCGTTTCTCATAGGAGAACCCTTAACTTTTTAATTTTTTGTGTCATTACCGGTACAGTTGATGTTATCTCCACTCCACATACTGCTCTGTAGGCATGTCCTTGTGATATTTCCGCCAGGGCTTCCATAACCACTCTCACAACCAAATACACAATTTGAACCATACGTGTTGCCGCAAGGAGAGTTCAACAGTATCCCTTTCGGTGGAACGATCAAATTTGGACATGTTCTGACTGTTCAAATAGGACGAAAAAATTTAGAGGTCAGTAATAATGTAATGCAAATTAATTCAAAATAGTTCATTTTTCAAAACATGGAAAATTCTTATAATGATTTTCATAGTCTTAGCTAGAAATTTGAATAATGAATAACATTTTTGCACCTTGGCAAAAGAAGTTCTGGCCACTCCAGGTCCCGTTTTCAAGACATTTTCTTGAA
Source organism: Stylophora pistillata (assembly GCF_964205215.1). Lineage (NCBI taxonomy): Eukaryota > Metazoa > Cnidaria > Anthozoa > Scleractinia > Pocilloporidae > Stylophora > Stylophora pistillata. Next base: position 37,838,964 of record NC_142523.1, on the reverse strand, counting down.
GCAGAGCCGATTGGGTCGTACCCAGGATGGCAAAAGAAAGAACAGACTGTATTGAAGTATTCAATTGTTGTCCCTGCACAGCCCAGCCGTGAGCCATTGGATGGTTTTGGCAGAGCAGAGCACGTAATAGCTAAAAGACATAACAATTGATTCATATCGTGCTCATTTAAAGAACAACAGAGGTTAGGATTAAAAAAAGTGACTCTACTGAAGTGCAAGCAATATGAGAAATAGAACTAGGAGTAGGCTAATATCAAAGAAAAGAAACAACTGTGATACACAGAGGAGCTATGCTATCGAGAAACAGGTATGACTTCTATTCCTCAGATCCTACCTAAAATTGTTAGAATGATAGAATTTGAATTTTTGAGCTGGAAAATAAGCAAAATAGAATGGTTTGAAGTTTTTCGAAATATTTTTTTCTTTTCGTGGAAGTGATCAGGACTAGTCAGAGAGTAAGAGATGGAATGACTAGGAAACAAATAGATAGTTTTGCTTCATCACTTGGCACCACAACAACAACCCGTACGTTACACGGCTGAGACCAAGATCTCCCACCCTCACCCCTCCCAGATAATCATTAGGGAAGAGGTAATTGAGGTCAGCTACCGTTACACTGAGTTGGGGTTCCTGTCCACCTTCCATCACTGTTACATGTTCTACTTGTTGATCCCGTCAAAGTGTATCCTTTATCACAGGAAAACTGGCAGGTTTGTCCTGGCAAATTAGAGCAGGGCTCTAGACTTCCATGTGGCGGGGCATGCAACTGTTGACAACGGTTCACTATGAAGAGAAAAGGGCACAAATAAATTAGCTTTGATAACTAGCAACAAGTTTATACTTCAACGCGCCCTAATCGAGATTGAAAATGCGCAGGAGGGCGAAAGGGAACCAAATATGCTTAAGAACTGCAAACAGGATAAAAGAGAGCAACTCGGCCTGTCTTAAAGAGTTCCCAGAACGTAGCAAGTGTTTCATTAAACCATGATCTAATAATCAAGGCACGAATCAAACATTTTATTACATTTTCAGCGTTTTAATCCAAATGCTGCATGATAATATATACAAAAAATCTCTCTATTACCATCCGTTGAGCATACTCAGTCGATATGTCAAGTTCCTCACCTCCTTCACAAGTGAGAGGATCGCCAGGCTTGAGCTGAACTCCCTCTGGACAAAAACATTGATGTCCATTTGGATTTGGAAGGCAAAGATGACTGCAACCTCCATTAACTTGAGAACAACTTGTCGACACTAGAAAATACGTATTTTTTTAAATTTATGTGATCATGGCCTTGTGCAGCCAGCTCCACTTAGACTACAAAAAGGTTTGCCATGTTTTTAAAATAATTTTCACTGCATCTCCTAACATTAATCTGCCCTACCCAATAGTGTGAATATTTTGTAAACATGGAAAAAAACAAGTACCCTTTGACCAGCTCTCACTAACGAAATTGAAATGAGAATCATTTTGATGGCAAATTACAGCGATGGGCCATTATAGAAATCTATTAAGTTCCATCGTGGAAACTTTCTTTAAAGTGTGATGTAAACCGATCATCGGGTCAGCGAGTCAGTTCAGGTAAAAGTTAGAGAAAAACAGTAAGTCACTCCAGATTGTGTACCCACCTGTAAGTGTTTTTGTCTGATTATAAACATGCACATCCATGGGACTTCCCATTCCGTAAACCAACACTTCACTTTGCGAAGAAGTTAAGTTGTACTTATGAATACTTTGATTGTTCCAGTCAGACCAGTACAGAGCTTCATCAAAAAGAGAAAGCCCAAAGGGGTGATGATTGTAAGAAGACAAATCTAGAACTAGTTCTCTGTTATTTCCTTGAAGATTTGCCCTCTCAATCTTGTCAAGTTTTGCATCGCACCAATACAACAGGTTATTATGGTAGTCTAGAGCAAGTGCGTTAACCCACTCAACGCCAGAGCTTACAATAACTGTCCTGGAGGACCCGTCCATGTTGGCTTGTTCAATCTTTGGTGATGATCCCCAATCGCTCCAGTACATTTGTCTAAAATAAGCGTTTAAATTTGGATTACATTTTCGCTGCGCTTTATCATCACTTAGCAATTAATGAAAACCCTCGCTGATTTAGCATTATCATCAATTCTCAGCTTTGGGAAAAGATAAAAATCTCTCTCGAAGTTAACTCGCGATGAATAAACCTTTCCCAGTTGTTACAGAAAGCAGCTATATCTTCAATTATAACCTCCATAGCTTCAGTATTCGCTGCAATATACTTGCATATCTATCCTTGGACTTAAACCGTTATTCCGAAAGTGTTTAAGGACGAATATCCGATAATACTCTCGCGCCAGTTGGAGGCTATTAAGTGCGGATATTAATGTGTCTGAGAAAGCATAATAACTTTTAAAGCAGTCTGGGATAAACAACAAAGAGAACGTTGTCCAGAGTAAAGTAGCTTTTAAACGCGAAAGCCTTCCCTTTTGCGATAGCTGGAAACTTTCGAGTTCCTAAGAACTATGCCTCTTCTCTGAACCATTCATTTGGCATATATCAAAACAGGTAAACCGCAAAGTGAGGTAAAAGAAAATCTAAGCTCTGCTTACCTCTGAGCGATATCCAGAATTATAGCTCTTGGATTTTCAATCCCTGTTGTGATCAGGCTTCTTCTAAATGATCCATCTAGTTGCGCTACTTCAAGTTTGCTGGTTCCAACATCAGTCCAGTAGAGAATCCTCCCAATGTAATCTACTGCAAGGCCATCCGGCGATTCCACGTCAATGTGCGCTATGACCTCAACTGACGATCCGTTTGGAAATGCTCTTGCTATTAGTTTTAAGGCCACGTCCGTCCAATAGATCTTACCCTCTACTGGGTCGTAGTCGACAGCCACGGGCCTGGAGATATTAATGTTGATTTGAAGGGCATGGCAAGGTGTATTCGCCACTGTTAAAGGAACCCTGTAAATTTCACCATGATCCGCTTCGGCGAATAGCAAAAAGTATTCACCGCTTATCTTTTGGAACGAATCTTTAAGGAAAACAGAAAACAACGATGATAATAATAATAATAACAATCATTATTATTTTATTATTATTATTATAGTTATCATGATTATCATAGAAAGATGATATTGATCATTGATCTAGTTTCAAACCTTTACTTAGCGAGTTAAGCTTACTCATTAAATCCCGAAACGACCTTGGTGAGTTGTACTCACTTTTCGAAAAAAGAACGATATGAACCACAACTTGTTCCTCTACCTTTTACTTTTTCCGAAATATTGAGACAATTTTTTTAAAGGGATCAATAGATAATAACAAAACTCTCCCCCCTTCCACCTTCTCATTGTAAAACCTGAAAAGTAGCCAGCCTCACCATAGTCGCACTCTTTTCCGTCCGCTTTGAGAGCAACACCCGTTGGACATGCACAATGGTATCCTCCTGGCTTTAAAAGACACAAATCACTGCACATGCCATTGTTTTGCGAGCAGGAATGCGAGCCTATAAATGGAAGTTAAATATGATCTTAAATCTCTTAACTATGTCAAAGGGCAATTTTTACGTCAGAAAAATTGCGATAACTCAGAAAGGTCAGTAATTAGAGATTAATAAATACCTTTGACTGTCTTTTTTAACCCTATTGAACGAATGCTATAATCTGTTACCAACTTTTATGAGACGCACCATCAGCTAAAGAATCACCAAACCCTCAATTAAAAGTTGCTTTTGTAAACAGTTAGGAAGGATTATCTTCTTGAGCTGCGGCTAAGATGGGCCTTTTTTTATCTTAATCAAATAAAATAGGCGAGACACATGAGCCTATGATAAACACAGGACGTTTACCTGAGAACATCAAAGAAGGATCAAACACGTGAATGTCCATCGGCTTCTGTAGATCAGAAATCATTACGTCCGTCTCCCCGCTAGTTGCATTGTAACTTGTAATACTTTGGGTATTCCAATCCGTCCAGTAAATAATGCCCTGATAGATTGTTAATCCATAAGGATGAATTCCAGCTGAAGATGATAAAACAATCTGTCGGTTTCTTCCATCCAAATCAGACATTTCTATGGTGTCTAGTTTAGCGTCTGCCCAATACAAACGGTCTGTAGCTTGATCGAGAGTCAGTCCGTTTGGCCAGGCTAGATTTCCTATAATAATGGATCTTCTACCCGAGCCATCCATTTCTGCTTTCTCTACCTTTGGATTGGCGCCCCAGTCCGTCCAATACATCATACTAAATCAAATGATTCAGAAGAAACTGTTTTAAAAATCTCTCCGAAAAGTTTTACCGCATTACATAACCCAATGGATTATCAAGGTATATCTTGATCGTGAGGGGTAGTTATTGCAAAATCGATGGCTTTTTGCAGCTTTTATATCATAGGGCATGACATTACTTTGGTCATCATTTTTGCAGGCGGATTTCCTTCAGATTTCCCTCAGATTTTTCCCTTTTTTATTTAAGTTGATTCAATTGAGCAGCAGGATTTGTAGAGGCTAGCTTGTTTTCAAAGCGCAAAGCACAGGCTCCCTTTATTAGGCTACAACGTGTTAACAAACGGGCATAAAAAAAAAAACATAATAAAAAAACATCGTTTCTTGCCCATTTCTTTCATCCAATAGTATGACTCTTGGCTCGTCAAGTCCAGTATTGATCAACTCTTTCCTACTGGTTCCGTCAAGGCGAGCTACCTCAATTCTGTTAGTTCCAGTATCGGTCCAGTAAATGTTTCGTGCCACATGATCAATAACTAAACCATCAGGAACGAAGATGTTACACCGAAAAAGAATCTTTAACGAGGTTGCATTGGCAAAGGCGCTGACGATTAGACCTTGAGCAACGTCCGACCAGTACACGCGATCTTCGGCAGGGTCATAGTCCAAGGCAATAGGGCGGTGATTCCCTAGATGGTTAAATAGTGGTTTGGCGACAAAGTAGCTGACATCTAGCGAAACGATGTTTGTGGATTTGTCATCAGCGTCAGCAAAAAGGATAAACTTCTTTACTTCTGCATTTGAAATCAAAGCAGTGTTTTCAGTCATTCAAAGACTCAAGATGAAGATGATTGGTTGATCTTAACTTACGGATTCGGGAAGTGAGTGGGAACAATCTCTCGAACAGCAAAAGCATCTAACGACCACTCATTACATGCAATGTTTTGGAGTCTTAAACTGGCTAAAACCAGTGGCATACTTTGTTGGACGGGATTTTAGAAGGGTGAGGTTTACCTTTTGCGTTTTTGTTCAAAGAATCAGGAATGGACTAATTCCAGGCTTTACGTGTAAGAAGTGAATGTAATCCAGCTGAATGTCACAGCAACGTTGGCAAAGTACTATGAAATTCGATGACAACATCAGGTTTTACATGTGGCTAGACACCCAATTCTCTCATCAGAAGCTTCCCAACTATGTTTGTAACGAGTAACTTCTAAATTTAGTATGTATTTTCCTCGGAGGGTAGGCGGGGGAAATTCTAAATTAGCTGTTTACCTATTTACATGTGGTATTCTCAACTGTTCGTTGCATCTCCAAATTTAAACAATCAGTGAGTTGCAGAGTTACAAGCAGGTAAATAGAATTGAACTCTACTTGAAAGGGCGGACACTGATATCTGAGCATCTGGACTATTTCTGCATCATCCCTGGTGATAAAAAAAACCTGTTCTTACTTTCTTCACACGTCTTTCCATCTTGCTTTACTGCTAAGCCTGTAGGACACACGCATTTATGGTTCGACGCCTCAGGAACACAGAAATGACTGCATCCTCCATTGTTTACAGAGCAAGAGCTTGAAGCTTCAGAGAAAAACAATTTTAAACGCAAAAGTATAATTCATACCGTCGACCATACAATAAGTTTATTGGTGAAAATATCACTGAAATGTACATTTTAAGAAAGGTAAAAAAGAAGAGATTTTTTACGACTTTTACCTCAGCCTATGACAGGGAAAGGTTTTGCAGTGCCCTTACTCATGATAGACACCAGAATAAAAAAGTAGTAAGCGGTCATTTAATATCGTCTCTGTGAAATGCCCTGGGATTCAACCCTTAATCAACGTCCAGAATTTCGCTAATACCCTTCTAATTTTCACAGGTGATCATCAACTGTAAAGGCTAAAAGTTTCTAAAGAAACTGTGGTGTTGCGTCGGTGGGGGTAATAAGGTAATTTGGTTATACCAACTCAGTTGAAATTGTAAATTGGCCACCGTAACCATTAAAACAGCTGACGTTTTGAGTGTTAGCCCTTCGTCGGTGTTTGGTGTGGGGAAAATATTTCAGGTTTAACATACAACTTTCCTAGTATTACCTGTTGGTTGTCGCCCGCTGTCGTACGCAACAATTTCCATAGGTTTCCCACCATTAATACTGAAACTTTTGAGTACCTCTCCAGTCGTAGCGTCCAGCATGTGGAACTCCTTACTTGTCACCCAGTCAGTAAAGCACAGAAAAGGAGGAATCAACGCCACTCCGAATGGATGCAGGCCATAACTCCGAAATAGGACTTTCCTGTTGTTACCATTATAATCCGCTGATTCCACTCTGTCATAGCCGGCATCTACCCAAAAGATTCTTTTGCTTCCCCTATCTAGGTCAATTCCATTTGGCCAGTAGACTTCTGTTGTTATAATGGCGACTCTTTGCTGTCCGCTAAGGGAAGCTTTTTCAATTCTGGGAGTGCTTCCCCAGTCTGTCCAAATCATTGCACTGTTTATGACGGGATCAATGAATAAAAACTTAGGTGGATCGGCGACTCAAATAAACTGATGAATCAATTATTTATCCAGCCATTAAATCAGTCAGCAAGTCAGCCAGCTGATCAGTCTGTCATTGGGTTGGTTTAACAGTCAAATAAACAACCAGATCAGTCAGTTTCTAGCGAGTCAGTATGTGAGTGAGTCAGTTAGTCAGCCAGTCAGCTTGTAAGTCGGTCAGTTCACGAGTCCATGACTGAGCCCTTTGGTTCGACAAGAATGATTCAGACGATGAGTGAAAATTACAAAGTAGAATTGCACTTAATAATTATCTGGCTATATGAATACAGGAAAGAAGGAAAGTTTCATGAAAGTAATACTATTCAAACCGTTAGAGATTATTTGAAATAAATTTCGTTAAGGAGATAAATTTAAGTTGACGAATGAAACACCTATGAAGGTCATTCTTCTTGAAAAAGTCAAAAGATAAACATATTTGAAAATAACATTTTCATGTTCGACAAAATGAGAAATTAGATAATTTTTGAAAAAAAAAAAATAGTCGCCACTGTTTTACTTTAGGAGATTTGAAATAGTATGAGGAAACTTCTGAAAACCTAGCGAATTTTGGAAAGAAGCCCTTCGGAAACTCTTTGCGCTCTCTGAATTTCACTAATTGTTAGAATCATAGCTACACAAGTACACATCATATTAGAACCGAAAGGCTTACTTAACGTGGTTGTAAATCGCACAAATATGGTGACACTTACTCACTGTCCGGATCAAGGGCTATTGCTCTGGGTTCTTCTAGCTCCGAAGAGATTAAAGTACTCTGGTTGTTTCCATCCAGGTCTGATACCGATATCATATCATAAGTTTTATCAGTCCAATACAACTGAGATGTTCTCCACTGAACTGCTAGTCCATCGCAAACACCAATATTGCTAATAACTGTAGCCGTGCTTTCCACATCAATCCCGAATCGTTTAATGTTCATTTCCGTCGTATCACTCCAAAATATGTACCCCAGGCTGAAATGAAGGTCTATAGCTACAGCTCCTGTAAGGCCTGTAATCACTGAGGTTACCTTTCCTTTTCTATGGTCCACTGCCACTATATCAGTTGTATTTGAAACCAACAAACATGGTGGAGAGCAGAGTGCTACTATCATAATGAAAATAAATATTCCAAGGTTCAGAACTAGAGACAATGCATTGCTTCAAATTAAATCCTAAATTGTGCGTTTTCAACGGTAAAGTTTATTTTTATTGTTCTTTTTATAAAATTAACGTCAGTAATCAAGACAAACCCCTAACCTAGAAGCTTTCTCGTGGGATCCTTAACTAGTTGTGGCTGATAGAATAAACTTAATCGTACAAATCAAACATATTTCAGTGCTACAAAGTAAAACTAAAATTCAAGTGTATGGAACTGACAGGTTATCACAACAGACCTGAGATTGAATAAAACAGACATAAGATTGAACAAACCAGTTTTCTTAACCAACTGAATATGTACATACAACTGAAAAAATGCCAACATTAATTCTAACAATTGAATAAAGGCTGATAATTTCGAAAGAAAGTGTTTGGGGCTGCAACGGTGGGAGTAACAAAATAATTTGGATATATCAACAAAGTTGAAATGGTAAATTGGCCACCGTAATGATTACAAAAGCTGACGTTTCGAGCGTTAGCCCTTCGTCGGAGCGAATAGAGGAATTGTGGGTTGTGTGTGCTTTTAAAGGCAGAAAATGGAGCTACGTTATTGGTGGGAGCATGGCAACGAGAAAAATATGAATAAATTAGTGGAATGAAAAGCGTTCGTTGATCCCTGTGGGATTTAGACTGCCGGTTTGAAAAATGAGCTTTTGTTTAAGATTTTTACGGCTTTCCGTGCCACCTAAGTGCAAGGAAAGAACGCACATGGCCATATGTTACTTAGAATGATTAGGTGAATTAAAATGTCTAGCGACTGTCCTTTTGTAATCATTGCGGTGGCCAATTTACCATTTCAACTTTGTTGATATATCCAAATTAATTCTAACAATGCCCACCACGTTATCGGTTCGTTTATTATTGACTCGCAAGGAAACATGCCCAGGCGTATTTTCATACTCTGTGCACACAACACAAAGAACAGACCACACCACATAGAAGAACCGACAGGCTGGCGTCTCATTTAAGTTCGCTCTATTAATGATGTAAATACCTCCATCTGACAGTGAACTCCTCATCAAAACCACTAACACGAACTTTATCCACATCAAAACTTTTTTCATCTTCATAAATCGTTCCTGAGTAAATAAAGAGTGAAAAATGATTTAGCACAGCTGTGTATCTGCCGGTTGTGTTCTTGTTTGGTGGGAAGAGCGAGGAGGAGAAAGGATACCCTGATACTTTTTTCCGATGACATCCCTCTTATTGTGCTTTAAAAGGACGGAGGACGAAGTTTCTTAACATAGTAAAAAAGAGGGATCTTAATAAGAAATATTTCTCCTCAGTGGAAATCTAACTATCCTGGCCAGCTTTCGTGTTAAATGCCTGGTCTTTAGATGTAATGGCACTTTCTTGCAAGGTGATTTGAGTCGGTATTTCTTACATTTATTCACCACTTGAAAAAATATTTTTCACATTTTTTGATGCATTTCCCTTTGAAAACTGCGGCAGGAACAAATTGATAGCTGCTGACGTTGTAAACGAAAGGTGCAAACAGGAAAGAAAGACTGCACGAAGGGGAAGTGACTAACAAGTCAAAAACTGCTCAGGGCTGCTCTTAAAGATCAAGCTCTAGATAACTTGGTTGATAAACGGGTCTTGTAAATCACGTCAACATTGAGCTTGGAGGAAATGGACTCTCACTCGACAATTATTCCGATACAACGTCGTTGTGAACTACACCTAACTAATATACTTACAGGTACAGGAAGGGTGAATATTTGACTAACCATTTTCAGTTTGTTTGCAAGGTGTGATAATCAGCTTCCAATAGGGACCAGAAATATTCTCCACCTTATCAAGGTTGGGTTGACAAACATTTCCGGCGAGCAGAGTTCTAAATCCAAACAGACCAATTTGAAAGATGTTTCTCACCCAGAAATAATAGAATCATTGACCTGTGGCAGCCCTGTGGAGAACAAAATAAATTATTATTGGATGACCACTGAATGACTAAGCGATTTGTTTCTGCCAAGATAATTGATAATTTTAAGCTTAGTCGAGAAGCTTCTGGCTCACAAGAAAGACTGTTATAAAGAATTGCTGCCAGAAAGGTAACAAGAGTGATTTCTAGTTGGTAAAACCGACATTTAAGTGGCGTGAAACAGACAGAGTATCATGTTTACAAAAGACTTAAAGATTGACGGTCGAATAGAATTCCAAAGATTTTCGGAGTCCGTATACATGTTTAGCGCGCCTTCTGTTTCAAAATTGCACGACTTCGGAGAATTGTACAAATCATATCGCAAGTTACACGCACCTTCTTAGAGTTACGCCGGTTTATCGTGTTAACAACTGACTTATGAAGCGCCTAGAGATTACGGAAACACAAAGAGTGATGCTAAAACTGTGCCAACGTAAGATGCCAACCAACTATTTTTCATGTTATGCGTATATAATTAACAGAAAGATGTTTCTGAGTATGGTACGTTATCAGGCCGACAACACACCTTATCTGGGTGACGGTTTAAGTTCCTACGAGAATCCAAGTGATGTTTACAACTGACTGAGTAGGTGCGTGTAACTTGCGGAGTGATTCTTCTAACTCTCCGAAGTCGTGTAATTTTGAAACCGAAGGCGCGCTAAACATGTATGCGGACTCGAAAATCTTTAAAATCCTATTTATTGATTTTGAGACTGGTAATAAGGAGCAGTGCCTTGTGGAATCCCATTCGTCCGTCAATCTTTAGTACCATGCAAAACAAACCTAACTGGGATTTTCAACAGGATCTGCTGGAGAACTTTAATTTAAACAAAATCAAGCAAAATATATTAACTGTAATAATGCCCCCACATTGACCTGGATTCAGACGTGCCTTAGGGTATTTTCATAGTTGGTACACACAACACACAGACATAGAAAATTAAAAAAGGTCTCATGGTAGTAAACTCTATTAGTGATGCAAAATCAACTGACTGTTTTTGTCGCAATAATTAAGAGATTTAAGCTGAGTAGTGAAATTTCTGGCGTACTAGAAAGTTTAATAAACGAGAATTGTTGCAAAAAAAAAAATAACCTGAGAAATTTTAGGATAAGGTTGCGAACAAATGCCTTTTGTCTGTTACTACGTAATTAATTTATTAATTCTGTTCGGTGAAGCGTTATGTTTAGTCGTTCTTTCTATCTTGATCTTAACGACGGAAAACCGTATTTGCTGAAAGGATTGAACTGATTTCGAGAGGTAGGACTTAGCAGTATAGTATAGACTAAAATTTTTTTCTAGAGAGCTTCTGAACGTTCGATTGGACCATTGATTAACCTGCACGGCGTAAAAGACGATTGATTTTGATTCAATAATGAAGATACAATATGTATTTAGAATTGGGTTTTGGAGAGATTCTGTTACAAATCAGCTACGATGATAGAAAGTGAATACTTTTTTCAGAAATTGGTATCCAAAGGCCATACATAAATATATTTTGAGTTTATTTGGATCCACCTAAAATGCCTGCTTCCTGTTTAGTATAGGAAAAAGACAAAACGCATGCCTTACTTTGGTGTCTGTAAAAAACAAAAATTATTCCAAAAAGGATCTCTCTGCATAAAAAAGGTAGAGAAAATTCGTAGTAATTCCACCCACCGCGTTAGGAAGGAGAGACAGTGAAAAATATGGCTTTATTTCAACGATCACTTTCGAAACGCATTTAACATTTAACTTTCACTAATATTGCACTGATGTAATTACTATGAAAATTTAGAGGAGTGCACCTACGGTTTAAACCAGGAAAGTTTCATGAAAAACAATTACACTTTGTTTTTATTCATTTTTCATGTTCTGTTTCGGTGCTTTGTCTATTTCAGAATTATCGCGCTCAAAGAATTGATTGAGAGCATGATGTCATTCTATAAATTAAATAACCCCCGAAAAAAAAAATTGATAATTGAAAAGTTGACCGTTCATATTAACATAAATCGAAAGACTCTGTTTAATGCTATCGTGGTTTAAACATTTTAATGGATGTGGTCTAATTTAAGCGTTACAGCATGAGTTCCTTTTGTATGCTTGCTCATTAGCTGCCCTTTTATCTGATGAAGTGTAAATAGGATAGCAGTATTGTACTAAATATTTTAGACGTCTTAATCATGTATTTCTGCTAAAAGAATATTGAGTAATCTTGCATTGATGTAATTGTTCTGCAAACGTAGAGGAGTGCACCTACGGTGTAAACTAGTAAGTGTCACGAAACACACTTTTGTTTTGTTTTAATCTATTTTTTTCTTGTGCTGTTTCGTTTGTTTGTTTTTTCACAAATATCGAGCTTAAAGAATTTTTTAAGAGCATAATATCAATCTATAAATTATATGACCTCCGAAGAAAAATCAGACTATTAATAAGTTTAACGTTCATACTAACAGAAATCGAAAGACATTGTTTAATGCTACTCTGGTTTAAGGATTTCTTGAATGTAACCGAGGAATTGCAATTTATAGACCCATTGTTTCGACACTCCTATCTAGCACCTTCCTCGGGGTGAATTAAGGGTTAAAACATGAGTTCCTTTCATATGCTTACCAATTAGCTGCCCTTTTTTTTTTCTGACGAGGTGCAAATAGGCGTAAGGTAGTTAGTCGCCATCATCACGATTCAAAGGAGTGTAGGACGAGTTGATATGCTAGGATTCCAACTAAAGGCGCTGGTGGTAACTTCGATTAGTAAAGATAATTTTAGAACTCTCCCACCCAATGATCTTGCACCAGGCGGCGAAATTTTATTAAATCAGGGTGAATTCTCCCACAAATATTCATCTCACAGTAATATCAATGAAATCAAAAGCATTTTTCCTTATGCTTTGAGGTTTTTTTGCAAGGAATACCAGAATAAACCGAAATAACTAATAGAAATCCCTCGTGAATTGCAAGAAAAATATGAAAAGGACAAAAACAAAAGCTGAGTGAAGCACGAGAAGACTGCATCCGCAATAGTATTCGACATATTGGAGAAATATTATTTGTGTGTTAACTGGAAGGTAAACTGCTTCTTTAAAAGAGTACAAGAGCGGAGGAATCAATTTTCTTTGAAAACTTTCCAAACATGCAGCTATTCAAACTGTTCACGCTGAATCTAATCATCCCTTTGGTGTCATGGCTGGCTCTTCTTGCGCAATAATTCTATTTTAAAACGTAGAATTAATTTGGCAAAAGTGATATTAATTTCGTTGTTTTAATCTCTAGAGCCTAGAGATGGCGGCTAGAGTTCGTGGCAGCCAAGCAGTTGGGAGGTCACTCCTTGTTCCAACGGGTTATTGATTAGAAAACGCAACTGTGACAATCCATCCCCGGCCCATGGTGGAGCTAATTGCCACGGGAGTTCTACAGATACGAGAGACTGCGACGAGTGTAGCCGTGGATTGGCCGGATGCCAGCATCATTGTCGAAATTACGATCATAAAGTCAGTTCACTCACTTTCGAGTGCTATTGCCGATATGGCTATAGACTCTCGGTGGACTCAAAGAGCTGTGAGAGTAAGTTTATTAATCTTTTTTTTTTCTCTTTTTTCAGTTTGCACGAGTTTTGTAGTTGTAAAATCTTTTATTCATCGGGACCAAGGTATGAAAAGTAAAACCTTTGCACCCAGACTGCCAACTTATCTCTGCCTTACGTACACATTTAATTTCAATTAATTCGTGGATTTAGAAGTTCTGTACTAAAAACAATACTTTTGAAACAAATTCAGCTGCATAATAGAAACGTAAGATAACAGTTTCATAAGTGAGCAACCTACATCTCCTTATATAGCATTAAAACCCTCGATAGCTAAGAACTACTCTCCATAAACGAGTTGATCACTCACAGGATTAACAACTGGAGATAGATAATAAACAGATATCTGAGCAATTTCGTTGCAGTTACACAATACTTAGTCTCAGATATGATCTATGGGTCGATTCATACCCATTTTTTTTAATTCTGAGGGGTTTGTGTTACTGCGCTTTTGACCATCGGTGGTTCAACCTCTCAGCTACGGACACGAATGGGCAGAGCATAAGAGAGTTTCTAAAAATACAAGAAAACACAAATTCTTCGATAACTTTATAGCATCGAGACAATGTCTTACAAAAGAACGGTATAGACTCTCACCTAGCCAGCCCTTTTTCACTCAAAAGCTATTTTAGTTGACTTTTCTTCTAACTGTTTTACTCGAAATCTCTAGAATGCAAACGAAGTGGATAGAGGGGGTGCAAGTGCAAACGAAATATTTAAAGCCACAATAAAATCTTTCCATCTAAAGCGGGCTTTTGAATGGTACATGTGTTATTGAACAAGCGAGAAATAAAGATGGTCAGATATTGGGGAGTTAATTTTTTTTTTTTTTTTAGTTCTCATGGACCGAGACTAAGTCGAAGTTACTGCTTTAGCGTGTTGTCTCAGTGTCCATAATGAGGATGTTAGGTTTTACCTCTCCGAGGCCTAGATATAGTATCCTTAATTCTTAACGGGCATAAGAGATTGTCGGTAAACGAGAGGTGTCCTTAGGGAGAGATTCAATGTCTAGCCGTTGGTCCTTACTAGAGAGAAATAGGAGATATGCGTACCCCGCGTTGTTAAAGGTGTCGGTATTTGTCAGTCAGTTCTACTGTACCATTAATTTTACAGAGAGAAGATGCGAAGCACTGAGTGCACCGGATAATGGTGATATTACTCCTTCTACATGTGAATCCGACCCACGGCATGGTGATACATGCCTTCGAACATGTGACCGAGGGTATCAACCCGTCGGACCTATGGACATACGGCGTGAAAATGGACAATGGAGCGATACTGCCGGATTTCAGTGCAGAGGTAATGTAATCTTACCTGTTTTCGTTAGTGTTGTTGTTGTTTTTTTTCCCTACGGAGGGGTGGAGTAAAATACCTTGCTTCATGCAGAGGTGAATCTTCGAAATTAAGTCAATTTATTGTCTAGCAAAACCAAGACCTTTGAATTCGGTACATGCCCATATAACTAATAACACAGAAGCCACTTCATAATGCCAGATCAATTGGCATGGTAAATCACAGATGTTATGAACCTTAATTAACAGCAATCGAGTCGATGTAGGTCATTTAAGAGAAGTGGTCAGTTGCCTAAGGATTTGATTATAATAAAGTTGTTAGAAGGAAATAGTAGAATACCTGAAGTGTGCTGATTTAAAATGTAACTATTACTCCCACGTGCGCTTAGCACGCGTGTGGCAGAGCCCCATACCCATGGAATATGGTCAACCTCTTTTCGTTTGATTGTCACGTGACTGACCGAGCGTACGTACGTGCCCTCAGATTGCACGGGTAGGGTAGGGGAGACTAACAAAACGTAGGGAGGGGTGTCTCAGGCGAGTCTTGGCAAATGCACATCTTATATGTTATCATTAATATTAGGAACTTGGGAGCTCCGCTTTTAGGCTTGGCTAAATCTATATATTATTTCAGTGCGTGAATGTCAAGCCTTAGGCGAGGTGGACAATGGTCAAATAACTCCGCCAATATGTAGCACAAGACCTCTTCATGGTCAAACGTGTGTCTACGAATGTGCTCCCGGTTATGTAGTTAATGGACCTAACTCAAACAAATGTGACAATGGACAATGGAAATGTCCTTTTTCTACTTGCAAAGGTAAGCTATATTTTATTTTGTGGTCGAGAACAAGTTATCTACTTAAGATTTACCGAATACTTTTCTGTAAGGCCCGGCCGACCAAACTTAGTCAGTGAATAACTTGTCGTAACACCGCCGATCTTTGTCTACATATCAAAGTTTTTGGCTTATGCATCCCGGTGGGTAAGGTGATGGAGGCGGGGGTGGAGTTTGGCTGTTTCTCTTTTTCTTTGCTTTTGTTTGTCTGATTTGTTTTGCTTGCTTGTGGGGCGTCTTTGTTAATTCATTCGTAATTTCTGTTAAAATTGCGCGTTTAGTGTTGGCTAATTGTTCCACCTATGATGAGTTATGACATGATAGACGAGGTTTATTTTTCTTCTTCAAGTCACAATTGGCAAATGTATTTTATTTATATGTAGTTATTTAATCTCAAGCTCTGAACCGTTAAGCGCAGTTTTAGGTCTTGTTTGTTCGTCTTAGACTTTGAAGATCCCTCATTTGGAGAAACATGCCCATCAGAGCCGGTAAATTATATCGCTGAAGAGGGAAGAATTACAGCTACGCTGGACTTAGAGCTAATCAAACCTACGGTGACAGACAACTCGGGTGAAGTTAGATTATCATCTTCCCCTCAAGTGACCTCGCCACACGTATTTCCCGAGGGAATCACCACTGTGATTTACGAAGCAGAGGACCCAACAGGAAACAAAGCACACTGCTATTTTAAAGTCTCTGTCCAAGGTACAAGATGATAATAGTAGTAATAGTAAAAATAATAATAATAATAATAATAATAATAATAATAACAATAATAAACAGCGCGCAACAATGTCTTTGTGAATTAATGCATTAGTTCTAGATTAATTGATTCGAGATGAGACGTTCATGAAAGATTACCAGAAGAGATTGTGTAGTACAGGATGTTGTTCATCGTGGTAACGCATATAAATAAGGTTTTCATCGTGTATAGTTGGATGTAGAGTCAGGCTATCAATACAACTGAAATATCGAACTAATTTACAAGAAAACAAAACATTTGAAGTGATTGCATGTGGCTGAATTATATCTTTAGTTCTTCGGTGTTCCGTTTTGCTTGCACCTGCAAACGGGAAGTTTGAGAATGGTACCTGTGGAAATGTTTATGGTAGTTCCTGTCGCTTTGCCTATAACGAAGGATACAAAATAACTGGATCTGTCGAAAGAAAATGTGTCAAGAAGTCTGACACAGACGAGGCGTACTGGAAGGTAAATGAAACTTCTTGTGCGAGTAAGTTGACTTGTGTTAGTTTGATGTCTCCATGATTTAGTACCATCGCCATCTCGTAATTTGCATTAAAGAAGAAAAAGGTGGTTGCTGGGCAAAAAATGTCTACACATTACTTTTGCAAAGAATAAACTCCGAGATGTGGTAGGGTTACCAAATTATAAAATCATTAGAAGAAGGTCTCACTCTTTTTCTATTTCAAATCTTTAATAGGGGATTCAAAAAAAAAGTTCATCGAAACAGTTATTAAGTGAGCACTAAAACAATGCAGGTTTTAATCTCTCGACATTCCAAACTAGATATTCTAAACTAGATATTCCTAAATAGCAAGCAATAAACATTGAAAAAAAGTCACTTAGCCCTGATATAGCGATAAAATGGATATGGCACGTTACCATCACATCATTTCTTTCAGTTGTTCGCTGTTCTAGCCCCATTACTCCAGCTAACACGACAAACTCTGGTCACGATTGTCATGATTTCAGGCCCAGTTACAACACAAACTGTTTCTTCCGTTGCAATCGTGGATTTGAAGCTGAGAAAGGATCGGAAAGAGTAACTTGCAAGGAGACTGGGCAGTGGGATGGAGATCCTCTTCAGTGCAGAGGTAAGAACTGAAAGGTTTCGGGAAAGCATTCAAAGACACGCAAAGGGATGAGCTAATCGTTTGAATTTTGGCATTATGATTATTTGGCATTATGAATTTTGGCATTATAATATTTGGCATTATGAATTTTGATTATGTTTTGACTTTAAGCTTCATAATGGAATGGCATGTCCATCTTTATTTTCTTTGACATCTCTATAATGATTCGATTGAGAGAGTTTATTTCTATTAATCTATAGCTATCACCTGCGAATCAATGAAAATTGGTTCCGTGGAGGGTTTGGAAGTGACACCTCGTTCTTGTATTAATTCCAACGCCACTATTCCCTACGAAATACAATGCATATTCACCTGCAAAGATGGTTATCAATTAAAGGGACCTGGATTGAAGACATGTACTCGATCCAAAATACTGGAAAATCCCTCCTGCGAAGGTTTTGTTCTCTTTATATTATTGTTGTTTGTGTTGTTGTTGTTATTTTGTTTTGTTCTGTTATGTTTCTTTCTTCTTACCAATTCACTGACGTACACTTTTTTTCATAATGGTTACCTTTTTTTTATGCTTTTTTTCACCTCGACCTTACTTTGAAAAATTGGCACCATTGTCACTTTTTGTTTTGAAAAAAGTTTTGGTCACTTAAACCTCCTTTACATTTATGTGAAAATAAACAGGCAATCGAGCAAAACAAAAGAAATTGATAATGATAGCAATAAAAAACTAAGGCAACGAGGACAGCGAAGATGACAATGGCTACGGTGATCGATGGCAATAGCGATGATAGTATTGCCGCAATAGAGAATGAAAGTATGTAACTTTGTTTAGCAAAGTAGGGAGGGGAGGCGAGTAATGTCAAGTACATGGTTTTAAATAGACAATGTTATAATCGTTAAGCGTATGAGTAAACCTGAAGATGACAGTGCAATTTAGATAGTACTGGTTTTATTTCAACTATATTTTCCTTCTCCGTTAGGAATATGCTTTTTCTTTCCTCTTCCCTCCCCCTCCCACACAAAGGGCTGGCAAATATTCGCGCAGCTTGGGAATGGACTTTTGTAGTTCTGTGAACTAAAATAGATGAAGTTTTTTTTTTCTTTTGATTGTCTGCTTACTTTCTGATTATTGTTTTTATTTCATTTTGTTTTGTTCTTTATATTTATTTATTGTTCATCTGTACTTTCCAGTTTTCTTTCATTCCCTGACGTTTCAGCGCCAGTGTTCATAAACTGTCCAAATAACAATGAGGTATTTGCTGACAGAGGGAAAATATCGACAATAGTCCACTGGCCTCACCCAACTGCAAAAGACAACTCAGGCTTCGAACCAAATGTAATTCTTCCCAACAAACAACCGGGTGTAGAATTTTCGTCTGGGGTGCACGTGATCATCTACAAAGCGGAAGACAGAAAAGGAAATACTGCCGAATGCAAGTTCAAAGTGATTGTTTCAGGTAATACCTATTTTAACAGATGCAAATATAACTGGGCGTTGTAATAATGAACAAAAGCTGCTTTAGACGCATCCTCGGAGACCCAGGGGCTGTGGGTCGATTTCAAGTTAGGGCATGAAAAGCCCCTGGGGACATTGTCTTACAAAACTAGTTCCAAACGGTCGCAGTCGTTCTGCCATCTGATTGGTGCCAGAAAATCTTTGTGTTTTTCTGCCCAATCAGAGTGAAGTGTACTTTAGAGTCCTTTCGTGTGTTTTAACACGGACATACACTAATAGCTCAGTTGCTCGCTATGTTTGTTTAAGCCGTGCAACGGAGATTTGCTTGAGGTGAAAAGTTTCAGTCTCAGCTCACAATGTAAGAGAAACCGATCAGATTGTCCGCGAAAATCTTACCGGAAATTATACTGAATACTTTCGCAGCTATCACTAGAGAACGTGTTTTAAAGTTTGCGAGGTTTGTATACAACACGATGGTTGCAGTCATTAATATGCAATGTATATATGAAATTCATATATTTTGAACTGCGGTATTAGATACGTATAATGCACGATCCTCGCAGTAGAGAGCGCTATTTATGCAATAGCGAAAATCAGACCTGAAAAAAATCAGGCCTGTACGGGATTCGAACCACTGACCTCTGCGATACTAGTGCAGCGCTCTACCAATTGAGCTTACAAGCCAACTGGGAGCAGGCCGTTAAGTTGATTCGTAATAAACCCGTGATGATAAATCAGATGCAATGTATATATGAAGTTCATATGTACATTCATATAACGGCCTGCTCCCAGTTGGCTTGTTAGCTGGATTGGTAGAGCGCTGCACTAGTATCGCAGAGGTCAGTGGTTCGAATCCCGTACAGGCCTGATTCTTTTCAGGTCTGATTTTCGCTATTGCATAAATAGCGCTCTCTACTGCGAGGATCGTGTATTATACGAGTCATCGATATGTCGCTTTAAACGTTAAACGAGATTTAAGCTAAATTCTTTCTAGATTTTTTGCATAATTTGCTGTGACTGAAACTTTGCCCATCCCGTGAGGTTATTTCGTCGCACAGGCCACGCAGGTATGTCGAGCAATTGGCGCTTTCGCCTACGTAACTTTCTACTTTCTGTACGCGCCAAAATCTAATTTTCGCTTTGTATTAAAGTCGTCCACAATACGGCTTAAGTTCGTGGACGACCTCCAGCAAGCGCTTTGAGAAAGCTTAGCTGTGTTTCCGGTTAGCTAATTAAAATCTGAACAGAAACTTATTAACGAGAACATTGTGGAAAGGAGAGATCTTTTCGGCCAGTTACTGAAGGGGTTTGGAAAGAGTTTAATCTTTCAACTGCTGCCTAGAGTGTTGAAATTCTTGAGCTAAGAAGGCCACGGATTCTCTTCTAGTCCCTTGGTCATTGTCATTTCACCTCTTGATCTGGCGATTGTTGAAGACCAAGTT
Source organism: Stylophora pistillata (assembly GCF_964205215.1). NCBI lineage: Eukaryota > Metazoa > Cnidaria > Anthozoa > Scleractinia > Pocilloporidae > Stylophora > Stylophora pistillata. The sequence goes on along the minus strand of NC_142523.1, from coordinate 37,818,735 downwards.
AAATACCTTTGATCATTGGGAATCGATCCGATGCTGCTTTCAATGGTGGAAAACAAAACCAAAGACCAAGAAATAATGGATAGAAAGGGCGGGTTTGCTATATTGTAAATGTCAGCTTAGTAGTACAGGGTCATCTACCCACATCTAAGAAGCAAAAGTTTCCACACTTTGCTTTTTTTTTTTTCAAGCGAAGATGAGATTAGATTTAGGCACGCACAGAAAGTTGCGCAAGTACCAGTTGCTCGACATACCTGCGTCGCCCGTGCGACGAAATAACTTCACGGGATTGGAAAAGTTTCAGTCACAGCAAATTATGCAAAAAATCTAGAAAAGATGTAAGCTTAAATCTCGGTTAACGTTTAAAGCGACATATCAATGACTGCAACCATCGTGTTGTATACAATCCTCGCAAACTTTAAAACACGTTCTCTAGTGATACCTGCGAAAGTATTCAATATAATTTCCGGTAAGATTTTCGCGGACAATATGATCGATTTGTCTTACATTGTGTGCTGAGACTGAAACTTTTCATCTCAAGCAAATCTCCGTCGCACGGCCCAAGGCATAGCGAGCAACTGAGCTATTAGTATTTGTCCGTCTTACAACACACGAAAGGACTCCAAAGCCCACTTCACTCTGATTGGGCAGAAAAACACAAAGATTTCCTGGCACCAATCAGATGGCAGAATGACTGCGACCGTTTGGAACTAGTCTTGTAAGACAATGTCCCCAGGGGCTCTTCATGCCCTAACTTGAAATCGACCCACAACCCCTGGGTCTCCGAGGATGCTTTAGACGTTTAGACGTTTATTATCAACAAAAGCGACGCCTAGTCTCATGTTATCAGTGTTTAACCACCAGAAAATCTTTCTTTTTCCTATTGACCATTTGCTTTACTTTTGCATCCTATTACAAATTATAACATAACCAATGTAAATCGCGCGCTCTGATTGGTCAATTTAGCGTCCCCCATTTGCCATGGGTGTACGCTGCTGATGTGAGCAAATGCAAAGACTATTTTTCCGCGCGCGCTTCTTTTTTTGCTCACGTAAGATCTCTTAAATAAAAGAGAACTCTTTAGCTACAATGTATCAATGTTATAAATATTGTAAGAAATAGACAACGTTTTTGAGAGACATTTCTCGGCATGCTTCTGCCATTTTCAATCAATGAGTAACAGAACATGAGTGGTTCGAATCCCATAAAGGCCTGATTTTTCTCAGGTCTGATTTTCGCTATTGCATAAATAGCGCTCTCTACTTCGAGGATCGTGCATGATACGTATTTAATACCGCAGTTCAAAATATATATGAACTTCATATATACATTGTATCTGAAGAAGCGGCGAACCCTCAAGTACATCCAAACCACACTAAGAATGCTGGATTTCTTCTGAGCTACAAACGATATGAAACTCGGCTCCAGCCATGGCCGAAAGCGTCTGTCGGAATAATGTTGGGCTTTTGGTCCAGCCCTATCCCATGCAATTAAAACTAATTTCTTTCAAGCTTAAATTCGTTTATCTTTTCGTGCTGCCAACAGCGAGATAAACCATTGCCGGTATTGCCACTAAAAGGGCTTAATATATAGGTCAGACTGCCAACCTTCCTGGACTACGCATGTTTGTATACGAAGGGATTCTCTCTATAGAACTGCCCGGCCTTGTTCCTTGATCAACTCTTAATGAAATGGTACTCAATAATCTCAGGAATAATCTCAAGAAATACAGTGAAATAGAATTCATACTTAAAAAAAAAAGAGAAAAACCTGTCGGTCAGCGATCGGTTCTGACTAAAATGGTAATTTCCCTCAGCAATTCCAAAGCAATTCAGCATCTTGTAATGATGTTCCCTTTTTCGCCATCTTGGGACAGTGGTCATTTTTATTAGATAATTTGGATGAAAAAAGGATTTGTTTAGTTACTCGGTGGAACCTGTGTTTTGTAGATCTTTATGCCTCAGAAGCTCCGAAAAACAGAAACAGGCCAGATAATAAGGGCACAAACGGTGTTACGTTGTCGGGTGGAATACCAAGCCTCCGAACTCAGACCTCTTCAGGAAGTTTACAGGTATGGTTTTTAAGTTATCACTCACTTGCTTGCACGCACGTAAGCACTCCCACAACGCAGAACGAAAAAGGGGTAATTTGTACGTCAGTTTTTCCTTTCCAGAGCTTTACATCGACATCGAGCGATGGAGG
>NC_142523.1:37389380-37444380 GCF_964205215.1 Stylophora pistillata | reverse complement strand
AGTTATTAGCCTGCGAGTTGGCCGTCATTGTTAGTGCTTCCGCAAGGGGCGTTTCTTCGCATGCAGTGAAATATAAGGCCTTGAGCAACGCAGGCCAGTTAGAGGTCTACTAGGGGCCTGGCACTGGTTATGCTCGTCACGCGAGCGGAGCAACGCGCGACCTGCAGCGCTAGGAATGAGAACCTGGTCGCTGGCTAAGTGTAAGCAGTTGTCTGCATTGTACACAATATCTTATCCCTCTTGAAGTATGGTCATTTACTTGAGGGTAATGGTGAAAAGTAAAACTTGTGGTGACCATGTGGAAACTCCGATTCTGAGCTGATACCACATGATACCATAAAAGCATACAATGCAGAACTCTCAGTTTGAATTTTGTTAACCTTTAACGTGATTAAGGGAGAGATAAGTACACATTTTGGCTGCAGAGTGAACTTTGAATTTTTCAACTTGCCGTATTTGAATCAGTCTGCAGAAAAAACGTCTCTTTTTGCGTGTTTTCCTCCCCAAACCAGTGGAGGCCAGAGTAAGGCGAATGCATCAGCCATGTTATCTGCAGTTGTTTTCGCCGTCTGAAACTAACGAAAGTGACAGCTATTTTGCAAGCTCTGTTATATCATACCACAAGTGGTGCGTTTTCCATTTAATCTTTGACTTTAGTTTTCAAACCTTATTCAACAAATATGTTTACATCATGACACACTACATGAAGTCCTTCCTTTTCGTTGAAGTCCGTTGCGTGATTAAGAAAAAATTAGCGGGAAAAACAATTTATATTAGTACACCGCGTGGAACTATGGGAGTAAGGCGCTCTAAAAGTATTAAAAGTATCACTCCCAGAATTCTAATCGGTGCGCCGACATCAATTTTTTTTTGCTGATATTTTTGGCTCGCGCGACGAAATTTGACGACTGTTCGTTGTCAAACGTCAGTAGTGATATACAATTTTTTCAACGCACGCAGTAATTTATTTTACTTATCTTCCGTAGCATCACAAGTGATCCAGATGTGAATACCATCTCGTGTTCTCTGTGTCGTCGAGAGCTAGGTGTGTGGAATTTCTTTCCATTGACGCACGTCGCGACAGAACAAGATGATGCTCCGTCATATCTTGACACCGGGCAAGTGTTTGAAGAGGAAAGGAGTTTCAGAAACATCACAGACCAGGAAGAGTCAGGCAGCAGAGAGATTAGTGGAGAAGGCGACGATCAGCGGACAGGGTTGGCGGGTGGTGAAGGGTGTGGCACGGAGGGGGACAAAGGCGACCCCCCAGAACCCATGGAAGAGGGTGGTAGTTTCGAAAAAGGTGGCAAATCCTCAACAGAAGATTCCACAATAGAGAGACTTTGTGAATCAACAGAGACTTCAAATACATTGACTGTTAAATCGATATCGGAGCCAATGGGGCTCAAGTCTCCACTGCATCGATCGTTGTCTAACTTGCCTGGTGAAGAAGCAACTGAATCCCTCTGTGTGGAGGTGGAAAATGAAAGTCTCACAGAGAGACTCCAGGATGTGGAATCTGAGCTGGAGTTTCTGGGGTACGGCCGGCAGGGTGTTACTGTTGGCAACGACGGCCGGCCTAGAGCGAAAAAGAGGAGACTGCAGGTGAGTTATTTAATGAGTAACGCTATTGATTTGTGTGCGGGGTTCAGATAAACGATCAGGCGCTTGTAACTCTAACTTGTCCAAGTAAAACTCCTTTCACAGCAGGCTATGAGGTACATGGTTGACGTATTGACTAAAGAACATTTGTGAAGTTTTGCAGGCCTAACAGCTGACGATAAAAACGTATCTTCTAAATTGTCTCCCTTTTCTCGTAGGAGATCGAAAGGAACACTTTTCACGTGTTATCAGAGCACCGCACGTGGTGTCCGTGGGTAGTGACTATGCGGGGTAGTGACGGTAATACTACGCCACCGGGGTGGAAGGTTCTTTTGGGAACACTTCTTCCTTCATTGAGTCCATCGGCAACACACTTCATTCATGAGGTACCACTGACATATTCAGTAGTTACTATCCGAATACCTCCATACCAGGCTTCCCAAGGATGCTCCAACCTCGTGCCATAGCACCTTTCCTGTGTCCACCTGTGGAGTGAAAGAGGGGGAGTAGGGAGGAAAATGAGATTAGGGTACCCTCGAAGGGCAGAAATATTGACACAACTGTAGCAGGGTCCTTACAAGAATTTTGTAAGTGGGGGTTTGTCCAGGCCGGTGAAAGTGTCTGATAAAGGAACCTTGTGAAACCTTTCACTCGCCGGATTCATATGTGCATAAATTCACTTCGCAATCGCAATATGCTATCGAGCAAACAGTAGGTAAGAATTAAGGAAAGTGTCATTCAGAAGATGTTAAATGCAAAACTAAATTGTTATAGCCAGTGAACATGATCTGTTTGCTCATCAGCTTGGAGAAATTACTTTCCGATCACGATGGTGAAATGGTGAAGTAGAGAAGTATATACGGGCTCTTGCGCGTTCTTAGTCGTTTCCTAGGACGCGTTGAAACGGGAACCGCGCCATGATTGGTTGAGGTTTTGAGCTGTTAGGCGACCAATGACGGCCGAGGGCGGGAAAACTAGTGTGTGCACAATCCTTGTCGCTTCAGATTGGCTGACATAAAATCAAGCTGTTTATGATTGGTCGGAGCAAGAGTTAGCTCTTTGAAAGTATTCCGCAATCAATTTAGAGGTTTTGAAAAGTGAAAAAGAATAACAAGAAAATCTATAATTTTTGTTTCAAATGTAGACTCCTCCGCAAGACGCGTGGAAAACAGTGAGAAAGTTACTCGGCGAGTGCTACTCCCCTGCAAAACAAACTTGAGGTCAAGAAGGACAGCCCGTGAAAGAAAGAGAATATTAATTATGGGGAGAAGAAGAAACAATAGTCCATGGTTCAGAGATTCCCGGATGTCACGTTGTTCGTGATTTAGCTTCAACTCATGTTGTATAAAAACCATGTTCGAGTAGCTACTTCTGCTCTTTTAACAATACTGCACAGTCAATGGAAAATATTGACATTCAGTCCTTTGCGTTACAGCATATTTAAAGGATTACTGTTTAGATTGAAAGGCTGTTATTTAAAGGCCCAACGAAACGCACGCAAAATTTCAAAGCAACATATTGCAACTTTGTTGGAACGTGTTGCAAGATGTTTTGAAAAAGCTGGCCAAACGTGCGCAACATCTTTCAACATCCAAAAATGTTGCAAGAAAAATTTTAATACTTTCAAACTTGATCCAACATGGCCAAACGTGTGCAACACGTTGCGCGTAACAATGTTGCCAGATGTTGCGTTGAATTGTTGCCTGCGTTTTTTCCGGGCCTTTCAGATATCTTAAAATGAATGTTAACACTATTGTGTAACATGGATGGCGTGATCAATTGATAGCGAAAGTCGTCACGCAATTGTGAGGAGGAAAGTAACATCGAGAAATTTTTCAACGTAATCAGTGTGACAGACCCTAAGGATGAAGCCACTGTGTGCGTTACAGGCTGATTTGGATTATAGAGGACCAAATGATGTGGCAATGAACATAATTTGAGTGTCAGTTTTATTGTTTTACTGTAGAACATTGTAAGATCAGACCATGCTGTTGCGATCTCATGATCATTTGTAAACATCTCCTGTAAGTTATTTTACAAGTGCTGAAAAGTTAGAGGTTATTGATGTCTTTTTCTGTGCTTATAGAGCGCTTTCCGAGTGAGTGTCGTTAAACCAAAACCAAAGTAATTAGCGCGGCCAATCAGACGAAAGGAAAATATTCCGAAGAGCCAATGAGAACTCAAAAGTAAAAACAAGCAAACTGCCAAAGGACGGGAAAACGCGGCCGACCAACTCGTGATTGGTGATAGTCTTGCTTTTGATTGGTTGACAGAGTGGTGCGAGTTTTCTGAACAATCACGGATCGAACTAAGAAGAAAAACTAATGAAATCGCAAATTACTTCCGACACTATTGAAAATATCTGTAATTTCGGTCAGTTTTAGGTACCCGATTACAAGTAAGTTTATGATAACTCTCTTCCCTGGCCGAAGGAAAGACAGATAGATAAATGATCGGACGGCGCATGGGCGGAAGGAAGGACTTTCGCGCGTATAGTTGTACAGACGGACGAACGAAAAGTGATTTTCCCTTTTGACAGCGTTATCCGTCCTTTGAACAACTGGGCCCAGCACTGCATTGCTTTCTTAACAGTGGTCATGACAGATAATGGTTTGAGACCAGAATTTTACCTCGGGACTGAGATTTGGTGCCCTACGCTTATGCAGCATTTTCGTTTCATTATTCTTGACGTACGGACAATGAGGGTTTTAAAAAAGGAAACGAAACTTAGCAAAATTTAAAACAAGAAAAACTGTTTTGAACATTTGTTGACTGACGTTTGAAGATTGATCGTGTCATTTCTCTTCTATTGATGCGGAAATGTTTGTAAAAGGTTCTGGAAACAAATTTATGAGTAATTTATGCTTAAATCAAACAACAACAAACATATGAAACATATGTGTGAACTGCGGTTATGAGACGTATATGAGAACGATTCTTCGCAGTAAAGCACTATTTGAGCAATAGTGAAAATCAGACCTGAAAAAAATTTCAGGCCTGTACGGGACTCGAACCACTGACCTCTGCGATACTAGTGCAGCGCTTGATGGCCTGCTCCCAGTTGGCTTGTTAGCTCAATTGGTAGAGCGCTGCACTAGTATCGCAGAGGTCAGTGGTTCGAGTCCCGTACAGGCCTGAAATTTTTTTTCAGGTCTGATTTTCACTATTGCTCAAATAGTGCTTTACTGCGAAGAATCGTTCTCATATACGTAATTTATGCTTAATAACTTTTTTAGTGGCTTATCCCTTTTCTGCTTATTTGGGTGAGGAGCATGTATACAAAAGACAGTGTCTTTAATTCGCTTTGGGGTGAGGGGGAACCTGATGAAGTGGGAGTGTGTGGCTGAAACAGCAGGGGGCAGGTGCGGAAGCTTTCAAGGGGGCTTGGGCCAATGTTTCATAAGAAAATCAGAGCAATTTTCAATAGCCCATTTTCAAATTACCTTTCTTACCTCTTCTTTAAAGCGAGTCCTGATGCCTATCCTTTCATATGATAACAAGTTTTCATCAAAATGTGAATTAAACTCATTTTTGCAAGAATGGTTAAGCACTAGGCCTCGTTTTGAAAAAGAGATCAAAAGGTAATTCGGAAATGGTCTATTGAGCGTCGAAAGTAATCCAGGAATACTTAAGTTATTGCTTCACTCTTCTCTGTGATTGGTCTAGAAAACTCGCCCCATGCCACCATCACGAGCGAGATCCAGTCGTGTTTTGGTCACCGGCGTTTTCCCGCGCTTCACGTAGTTTGCCTGTTTTCACGTACTTTGCCTGTTTTCAATTTCAGTTCTTATTGGCTACCTGTGATGTTTTTCTTTCTTCTGATTGGCTGTTGTGATGACTTTGGTTTAGCCATCACGACACTTAATCAGAAAGCGCCTTATTAGTGCGGAAAGGTGGAAAATCTTAAAGGAGCGATGATAAACCAAGAAGGTACATGAATGCAAAGGAAGTAATAAATTAAAACTCGCTTCACCCCGAGAGTTCTGCTTCGCGTGCGAACAACTATTTTTTTTTCGCACGACGGACTTCATAATAACATAATAATTGAATATTTGTATTGCGCAAATTAACATTTGGATATGATCAAATGCGCATTACAATTTTCATTTAACAGGCCCAGACCACAACATCGGGAGCTACGTTCCGTACTCTTTGCGATAAGTGTGTAGATACTTTAACGTTCCCTGCGAACCAGTACAGAGAAGATACAGGAGAGGGGGGCCTACGGTTTTTCGTCCTTACCCAAGAAGACTAGAATGTCTCACCATTTAGTAAATAAACCCCTTCGGGCGGCTGGTATGTTGGCTGATAATGTCCGCGGCTGAGAGATTGTCCGAAAAATGAACATTTGGCCGAGAAGCGAATCTTCGAGGGCAAATATGAAATTTTGAGGACAATCTCTCAGCGAAGGACATTATCAGCCGACATACCAGCCACCCGAAGGGATTTATTCACTAAATAACTTTCCTGTGATTTTGCACCACGTGACGTAAAGTAACCAATAAAATCGCGCCAAAATTAATGGGTGGGTTATAATTGCAGATATCATAGCAAAGGCAGCACATTTTCCTCAGTTATTTTAATTAAGTGGCCAATTTACCATTTCAACTTTGTTGATATATCCAAATTATTTTAATTAAGACCCTGAGTGTTAGTCCGGTCTGGGGGCTCGAACCATCGACCTTCCGCACGGCTGGTCCGGCGCTCTACCACTCGCTGGGGTCCGCCTTTGGATAGATAGATAGATACTTTATTATAAACACCTTGCAGCCATAGGCTGAATTACGGAATATTTACAAATACAGATGATAAAAAAAGGAGGTATAAAATACTACAACTTCGTCGTTAAGAAAGAAGGAAAATTATCTACATCTTATAAATATGGCTAAAAATAAAACTGTTCTTCAAGCGCTCGGTTTTGCATATGGGGAGAGTGAAATCACTTTTGCGCCTCAGTGCGTATCTACAACTCTTCCTTTGGGGAAGGAGGCTGTGAAGTCTATGGGTGGGGTTACGGACTATCTCGTCAAACAGATTGGTTGAAATTTTTTCCCTCCTCTCGTGAAGATATTTCAAACAATCAGTGACATCGAATGGAATGTTACCTTAAAGGAAAAACAAACAAACAAAGAAACAGAAGGAGGCTAAACAAAAAATTGCTCCATCTAAACCGTTTAATCGTCTCACTGTCATGCGCTCTGGCGAAGGGCTAACGTTAGAAACGTCAGCTTTGAGTCTCTGCGGTAGCCAGTTCACTTTATCAACTCAGTCTATAAAACCGCAGAATTTCCTACAGCTGCATTTCTTTTTCTATCATTCAGAACTTGCGTCAGTGACCCTTTGTTATAAAATGAGAAATGCTCTTTGACCGAATGAAACCGAAATCTATCGACCTTTGAGAGTCCCTTTTAGCAGTTTCAATTTTATTTTTGAGGAAAGTTTTTAATATCTCTGTAATGTCTCTATTGTGCGTCTCTTGCTGAGTATATACCACATGTTTTGGGTCTCTTTCAGTGTTTTCCAAGATCGTGATGTTAAGAACAAAACTTTTTTATTTTCATTTTCATTTCTTTATTCTCAGTATTCCGCCTTCCGGTGTGGTCTCATTTCCGCTCACGAGCTAGATGGGGGCGGAGCGTAGCTATTCACGTGATCAAAATAATAATGTTACGTCAACAAACCAACCAGAGACTTTTATCGTCCATTGTTGCCTGCGAGGAAGGGAGAAATAAAGAGGGATTTGAGCTTGTAGGACGGATATTATGTCGTCTCCATCGCCTGGGAAGAGACGAATAGACACTGATGTCATCAAACTGTATCCTTGTCAAAATTTGCGCGTGATTTTAGCCTAATTCATTTTGTTTTCGGGAGGCAAGTTGCGAGCCAAAATGGCGCTCGCTTAGTGATCGTTTTGTATTTATGGTACGAACGCTGCTTTTATGACAATATTCCTTGACGAAGTTGTTATCAGGATCGAAAGTAAGCACGAAGTGACAATACTTGGTGGATTGAACGAGTTCATTGTGAAGTTCTTTGGTCCAAGTGGATGTAAGTCAAGCTAAGAATTCGTATGTTTTCGGTCTAGAAGTCTCGTGTTCAGAACACTTTGTTTTCATTCTTGATCGGTTGTGCAGTGAAAAATTTACGTCGGAGAAATTCTGATGACACAACTCTTGTAACAGTGATATTCCGTTCAAATACCGGCGTTTATGTGCGGGGAAAGATTTAATTGCCTTGTCAAGCTATGTTAATCCAGCCATTATAAATTATAAATCGATAACTTGAAGACATTTTTGCACGAACAAGAAAATTTAAAGGTGACATCGGAACCGGCTGAAAACATCCAGTACTCAGACTCCTAGAATTCGATCCGTCTGTTGAGTAATTCTCCTGATAAGGAAATGAACGAAGACCGATACTGGTTCAAAAACAGTGAACAGCGATTTCTACGTAGGTTGTGCTCGCAATGTTTGTTGTTGGAAGGGAAAAAATGTTAAATTACCGTGTTTTCGTGGAATTTATAGAATGTATTTGCATGGCCGTTCGCTGTTGTAAACATTAACAGCTGATGCGTTGTTTTGCCAGCCGGAAAAAAGAAATTGAATATCCCAAGGCTGTCTTTGTCTTCACATAATTATTGCAACGATACCTTTAGAATTTCAGCTCATTATTCAAAAATCGTCTTTTATAAAATCGATCTTGAGAGATCTCTCTCCAGCTTATTATGCGAAATACTTAATAGGTTAGTGTGTTGATGAGCTGGTTACCAATTAAACAGAAAACAGACGATCTCAGCTATAAATGACAGTCGATGTATTAGTGTTCTTGTAAACGATTTGTCATCGCCAGAAGTCTGACCAAACGTAGGCTCCATGGGACATCAGAATTGCGTTATCGTATCTTTGTGGGAAAGATGGTTTTTTTGCAATGCCTACAGGGTATAACCAGTGTATAAATATCCATCTCAAGAACCTGTTTACAATTGCTTTGTTTCATTACTCTTAAACATGGTAGACATTACCAGGTGGATTAAAATCTGGCAAAAGCAATACTGACTCCAGAAAAAAGTTTAATTGGACTTTGTTTTGAGTTGTGATAAATCATATATCAGATTTCAAAATATATGAATAAGCTACTGTGAAATTCTTATTAAAAAATTCATCCTACAGGTCCTTGGATACAGACCACTTAAACCTGATATAATAATTCAAGATCCTCTAAATTTACATAATGAATCCTTAAGGTAGAACTGTTCCAAAAGAGTAACTTTCTGAAATGATATGTAGTTGTCCAAGAAAGCATCAAAGAAATTAGAGTTACCTAGAGGAACTGAAACTTTTGCAACTAAAGGGTTTAATAAGATCTCTGATGCGAATTCAGTGGTGATATAAAAAAGAACGAGCCTGCTTTAACCCTCTAACTCCAAGAAGTGATTAACATGTAACTTCTCGATTTAAAACATGTATGTATACATTATCCAGCAACCAGGTGACAAGGATACTTAAACTTATAAGGTAGAAGTTGTCATCTTGATCTAACACCAAATTCTTCTAACAATTTACAAGGAAATGTATGGCAGCCGGAGGGGAGAATTAGCCAGCACATCTTTGGAGTCATCAGGTCCCAGTTGTTGGATGGATGGATAATGCTATCCACTGGAAGAATCTCTATCCAGGAGATAGTGCAGTACATTTTGGTGACACTTATCATTCAGATAGCAATTTATCCTTTGGGTAGCGCTATTCCCCTCCAAACAACTGGACTCGGTTTGCTACACTAACATGAAATCAAAAATTTAACAATGGAAAAAGTGAATGATTTTAGAGTTAACAGATTTAATTTTTTTCCTTCCTTGATTTTGAAGTGTGTAAGCAAAGTAAAAGCAAATCTTTAAATAAAGATGAAAAATGTAAGAAATAAACGGAAAGAAAAAACACAAACAGACCAAAGAGAGCTAGCTTGTGATTTTTCTTTTTTCAGTTGCATTTGGGTGTGCTTTGGGTGTAGTTGAGTTGTTCAGTCAGTGGTACTTGAGGTTGTTAATTGCAATGTACTTTGCCACAACAAATGGCCAACACTGAAAATGCCATTTTTTTTTATATAAAATTTGCTTCACTGGTAAAAGTTCTCTTCTTTGTCTTTGACAGCACATTATGAAGGAGGCGTGTGGAAAGTTAGAGTTGATTTGCCAGAAAAATACCCTTTCAAATCCCCCTCAATAGGTGAGTCTATGCCTTGAAAGCATTGAAAGTATTCCATGCACTTTAAAGGCAGCTCTGTCTGTTGATAATTGGGTTGGTGATGGGGAGGGGAGGGAGGGGAAGGGGTAGTCGCTCTTAAATCATGGCAGGGTCTAGGTTTCAGAGAATGGAGAATTCTTTGGCTGGTTTTCAGAATTCTCCAACTAAATTTCCAAGGCCTTAGCCCATTTTTTATTCAGTCATAGAGGATATTCTATCACTTGACACTCCTGCAACTATATTTCTCATTGAAAACTCTGATGCCATGTGTGATTTTTTGACCTTTGTTTCTGATAAGCTGACCCTTTCTAGGTTGATTTTTCATGTCTGCTTTGATTTTTACCTACTTTGATTATTATTATTTTTTTAGTTTAGAATTCCTGTGTTAGGTTGTGTCTTATTTGACACCTATTATTTCAATATGAATTACACGATGCAGATTTTTGTTTCTCTCTTTATCAAGGTTTCATTAACAAGATCTTTCATCCAAACATAGATGAAGCGTAAGTGTTCCCTGTACTTTAGATCAGTTCATTTTTGCTGAACATTTTTTCAGTGCAACCCACAGTTAACACCTGAGAACACAAACCCGTAGTGACACCAATAGCTGGCTCACTCAAAGTGCACATAATTATGCCTTTTGACTATTCTCTACTTTGTTTTTCCCTTTAAGTTGTGACAACTTAGGCACATTCATTTTGCTCTGACTTAGAAATATTGGAAGTTACATCTTTAGAAATGTAGGCTTCATTTTAGACTATGTAAACCCTCGGAAGTATTTGAAAGGGGTAAAGACCATAAAGAAGTACTTTTTCTTTTCTATTATTATTGGTTTTGATAATAATCAAGCTGACATTTCCAGTTCTTCCAGCTATATTCTGAGAAAATTAGTTCTGGAATGGTCTCAATTTTATTTGTAGATCTGGTACAGTATGCCTAGATGTAATTAACCAAGCTTGGACTGCTCTTTACGGTAAATGGTTGACTTATTTTGATAAGCCTATTTTTTTAGTTTCATGATATTGGTTGAGAGAAACAGTTCACTGGTTTTGATAGTTGATTTTTAATAGCCTCTTACATCTAAGGCTTTGCCATTCATTCATCGAACCTGTCAGGATAGCGTGAAAGGCGAGTGACATGTCAGCTGCTGATTGGCCACATGAAACCATCCTAATTTGATGCGTACAGCTTTTCTCAGAGCTGGAAATCATTGTAAAGCACTGCAGTTTGTGAAATAAAATTATTTTTCTGGATGGGAGGTGCAGTGGCCTCATGGATAGTGCGCTTGACTCTGGATCAAGTGGTCCAGGTTTGAGCCCTGGTTGGGGACGTTTTGTTGTGATCTTGGACAAGACACTTTACTTTTACAGTGCTTCTCCTCACCCGGAGAATGAATGGGTCCGGCAAATTTAATGCTTGAGGTAGCCTTGCGATGGACCAGCATTCCATCTAGGGGGGAGTATAAGTACTCTTAGTTGCTTCATGCTACGGAAACTGGAGTTGAGTATCAGCCCAATGACCTACTTGGCTCATAAACACTCTTTACCTTTGATATTGAAGTCAATAGTAATTTTATTGCAGATTTGTCAAATATCTTTGAATCCTTTCTTCCTCAACTTCTGTCATATCCTAACCCTGTGGATCCTTTGAATGGAGATGCTGCTGCACTCTACCTACACAAACCTGAACAATACAAAGCAAAAATTCAAGGTAGTCATTCCTATCTGTACCTCAATGGAGTAATCGATTTAAAGATAAATTCCATGTTGTTATATGTCTGTTTATTAATAGATCAGATATGACGTCAAGTCAAAATGCGACAAAAACAAATGAGTAGCACACTTGGTGCACCAGAGTGTTACTGACATTCTCAAGACGTTTTGAGATTTTCTGATTGTTCTGTTACTTCACAGACTGTCAGGCATTGTGACACCTGATGTGTCTTCAATATTTTAGACTTGTGCTGTTCAACTCTTTTTTAGAATATATCAAAAAGTATGCTACCGAAGAAGCGCTTAAAGATCAGGAGGAAATGTCTTCATCAAGTGAAAGCTCCATAAGTGACTTTTCAGAAGATGAAGCTCAGGACATGGAGCTCTGACATAAGAAAATATGATAATTTTTTTTGTATTCTAGGTGCTGACAGATATACATATATTGTAGTAATGATCATTTGGTTCAAGTTTTGGTATCTTCTAGTTAAGGAATTTCTTTCCTTTTAAGATTCTTTCATTTGATTTTTAGAGCAGAAATACAAAGGCTTTCTCCCTATCTTGTAATTATTTTTTTATATTATTTCTTGAACTTTTGTTCTAGTGAAGCTTGAGGAAATTTTACACTCTTCCTGAATTTTCAGTTAGTGGAGATGCCAAAACTTGACCAAAATTAATAATGATAACATTGTATAAATATTAAACGGTCTGTAACAATGTAAATTTGTGCCTTAATTTAAAATCTCAAGACTCAGAAATGGTTGCCTTGACGAGAAAAAGATCTTAAGTCTCTCTTTTCATTGTAATTTCTTCATTTATTTATTCTGAAAGCATTTATGTTCATAGTAATTAACACTTATATTTCGTTATCAGTCTCTTTATCTTGGGTAAGACACGTTTTCTAAAATGTAAATCTTAAATCTTTGAAAAAACATTTAAGGTTTTTTGAGGACAATTTTTTTGGGGGTAGGGCAACTTCACTCACCTAATTATTAATTCTGTGTTGGTACTAAATTGTTGTATTTTAAAAAAAAAACAACCTATTTTACTTTAAATAGCAAGTTATGACTTAATCAGTTTTGAAACAAAAAATCTGTTTTGAAAATTTAACTTAAAATTTAACCTGAATTGCTACTGCATTAATCTCAAATTTTTATTAAAGTACAAGGGTTTTTTTGTTTAGTTTAAAAGATATTTTTAGCCAAAACAATTCGGTATGTCTGGGCAGCCGTGTCTGAACACTATTCTTATATAACAATATGGGGAAAATCTAGATAAAGGACATCTGCAGTGCATGACAGTAATATTCGCCCCATTTTGTTTGGGAAAATATTGTATTATATTTGTAAATAGAGTTTTTGGGGACTCATCAGTTCTCTGTAGGCAATGTAGTTCACTGGATTGCTGATACAAAGTGAATTATTACAGAGCAATTTTCAGTTAAGTGTCAAAAGGAATATAGAATTGATTCAGTTTGGTTTTCTTTCACTGTGCGATTGACGTAGAAAACTTACGTTATTCCCTCGACCAATCAAATGAAGAATTGATACCAACCGCGCCACTTTCACTTGCGTTTTCCCGCACGGAGTTGTGATTGGCTCGTTGCTTTTCTCCGTTTTTGATTGGCTGCTGTGACCGTTGTGATGACGTTGGTTCTGGTTTTACGACACTTAATCGGAAAGCGCTCTTTTGCTAATTACTGCGCAATTATCAAGGTAGAGGTGGTAGTGTGAGTTTTAACCACGTGTTAACTATGTAGGAATTGTACGATACGATCTAAAATCTAAGAATTTTGATTATTCTTGGTTCCACAGCAGCATACTGATTTTGATTAATATAATTAAACACTTCTTGAATATCTATATGATGGCTTTGCCGAAGGGGAAATTCTCACTGTTGCTGCACCTAATTGATGGACGAAGAACAGCGGCGCTTCGGCCTTTTCAATGATGTGTACTTTTTCGATTCGTTGTCCGCCATTTTGAAAATCTAATAGCGGGAGTTGAGGCGCGAGGAGAGCGAGACGCCTACCTCGCTTTGTGCAGCCGTTTTTTGAGCCATATCACTGCTGTAAGGGTTTAGATGTATCATCGTGTGCTTGCTTGCTTTAATAAAGGAGAGGAAAGTGTTGTGTAGTCAGTTGATTTGAAAGTATACTATGTCCATTTATCTCTTATCTGACTCGCTTGGTTTTGATGGGCTCGCCAAAATGGAAGAGGGCGGTTTTGCAGAATTTGCTAAGAGCTGAGTTTTCACTTTCTGGCAAATTCTTCGTAAATGTTCCGGTTGACAAGTTTCCTAACTGAAGTGCAGGTGCATAAATACATCGCGCTTTTCCAAGTTAAGTCTATTCTTTCAAAACTTGATAAACCAGGCTTTGATTAAGGATGATTATGAAGCCCAATTGAATCGATACTACACTGAACACGAACCCAACCTTTCTCTCCGATACGTTACGGATACTGTTTTCGATACTCTGAGGCGCAGGATAAAATCCCGTCCTAAAATCACTTTATTGGGATCGTCGACAAATATTGGCCGATTTGTTTAATATGTGTAATGAGCATTTTTATATGATAACACGTTATAATTTCATTATTGGTTTAAGGTCAATTAGTCACTTTATTCTTGTATCGTCTTCCTTCCTTTTGTGGAACAAGGGTAATTATGAATATTTGGGATGCTGTAGGTTTTCTGTTTACATGTGAATTAAAATCTTCTCCAACACTACTTTCTAGCGTCATTACACGACCTCTAATTCTTTTCAACGCTATAAACTTGTGCTATATTAGTAACCACAGGCAGTCTTGGACTATTTTTTTTAAAAATATTGTATAATGTAAAATTGTATAATGCATTGCATTGTATAATGTGTTGTTAATTTTATTGCCAAAACAAACCTTATTTCATACGGTTTTACATCACGGAGACATCAAAACACCTTTGAATTAAGTTAATCATGATGTGTCCAAAGGCAGTTCGTCTTCTGGATTACACAAACAATAATTTACAAGAACGTTAAGTTTTTCTCCGGTTATTTCAAGTTAGACCCGATAGAATAGGAGAAGAGGGATCACTCACAGTTTCTGGGCAACGAGTCGATTTTAAATCGTCACGATTTATAAGTCACTCGATAAACGATTTAAAGCGAGACTCGTTTGTTTGTGAATAGAAACGAGACTCGTTTATAGAAACGAGACTCGTTTGTAGAAACGAGACTCGTTTGTAGAAACGAGACTCGTTTGTAGAAACGAGACTCGTTTTTAGAAACGAGACTCGTTTGACAAAACGAGAGTCGTTTTGCGAAAGAAGGCTCGTGTGCCAAACTTTGCCCTTGGCGCATGCGCAGAAGTATAGTTTTTTTTTCCAGGGTAAAGTTTTAGGTTCAAGATAAGCTGGGATTTTGCTGCAATATGTTAAGGTAATCTCTATTTTCTTTTTCTTGGGATTACAAAGTGCAGGGAAGGCCTAAACCGATATTTTTATAGAGCTTCTGGCATAAATTTCAGCAGATAAAGTAGCACTGGATATTTGTGTCGAATTAAGTTCAAAGCTTGAATCGGATCCTATCCCATTACTAAGGTTACTTCATTTTTCCACAACAAGATGGAAACCAGAAATTAAAACCATGAAAGATGTACATTTTGATAAATAAAAATTAAATGCTGAAACTTCATATTCATTATGCAAGGAATATTTCATCATATTTTGCTGTTTTAGACTTTTTTTCCCTTCAAGCAGATGCATAGCTGCTTGAACTTGGGCTTTCTCTATCGCACATCTGGAGTTATCTTTAGGAGACTGCCCTATTGCCATTTGTGCTGTCGTTACGCAATTTTGTCATTTCCAATCATGGATAAGTCTACTTGTTTTTTTTTTTGCCTGCTAGAGTGTAATGAATGTTGTTATGGTACTAGACAATAATCAAAAAAATATATTACTATATAGCAGTAGGTTCTTACAGATGCCAAAGGTTCAAATTGAAAAAAAAAAAAGCCGAATTTATTTCGGGCGTTTCCTTCGGAAAGCCCGAGTAATTTATGAAAACTGTATTCATAGAATACATGATCTAAAAGTACATGATCATTTCTTTCTTAAAATGAATTTTTTCGTCGTAAACTATCTTTTATCTCAGGGATCTCATCAAAATAAACGCAAATCAAAATGACAAATCTAATTCGCTATGAAAAAATGCTCTGACATGTTTATGTTTAGGAAAATTTTCTAGATTATTAGAGATGAGATTGCTTCGGTAAGGATATTTTTAGAAAGAGAGCTTTGATTTAGTGATTGTTTGTGAATTTTTAAGAAACAGATAACGAGATTAACAATTATACACTTAGCAGCTGCCATCCTGGGGATCGACCCTGGGGTCATACGGGGGAATAGACTTTCGTCGCCAATTTTGCATTGAAGTGCATTTGCACCTCCGAGACGAGACACATGGGAAAACACCCACTGGATTTTTACCATTGCCGCCATCTTGAGAATAAAAGATCCTTACCATGGTGACTGGCTATTACCATTGATACCTACAGATGTAAAAAAAACTACTACTACTACTACTTTTTCCAGTTAGTCGCCGGCAAAAAGCCACATAGGATGTTTTTAACTTTGAGCCCTGTATAGCCCTGTATAGTAAACACAAGCTGAAGTAAGTTTTAGTTTGTGGCAAATAACATTCTTTTGGAGCATTACATTGTTTGAGTTAGTAGAGCATACTTCTTTGTCCCCAGGGGAAGGGCATTGGTAGCTTTATATTGAACAATGTTATTGTTGGTTAGGGGGCTTAGGAAATTCCTTTGCAAATGCCCAGGGGTTCCCCGGGGTCACCCTCTCCCCCCCTGGGACGGCCGCTGACAAGTGCATAATGACCATGATGACTGAAACAAAAATTTTTGTTATCAGTTGCATATAATTATAGCTCGTTGACCTCTTTGCCTCTGGAAAATGTTGTCAAATAATACCTTCTGGCCCGATTACAGTCGACTAATACATATTGGAAAACTTTATATCATTTATTCTCATCACATTTGCAAAGATAACTCATTTTTTTGAGAGGTATTAAAAGAAAAGTTAAGGCTATTTCAATATAGAAGACATTGCATGATAATTTTTGCACTTATTAATAACTTCATCTACACTTTAACTAGGTTTTTCGTTTCCTTCTTGCTGAGATTCATTATTTTTCTTCTTTCTTCTCTTTCGGGTCTTCTTTTTCTTCATTTCTGGTTCTGTGAGGATAGTAAGAAGAAATTGTTGTCGTCAGTTGTTTATAGGTTTTTGGTCATGCGGGATTGGCCTGAATTTCCCATTTTGGAATGCTTTGAGCAAATTAGAAAACTGGAGAAATTCTTCAGCCATGAAACTTAATGAATTTTGTTTGTTAAATCTTACCCTCACTTAAAGTTTTCCTCTCCTCAATGTCATGTCTTTGCCCTCCCATGTCCTTGTCATCTTTAAAGTTAAAGAGAAAGGCCTTGATTTTATTTCTTCTTGCAGTTGGCAGTTAAATTTGTATTATGCATGAGTCTATAAAAACATAACTTTATAAAGGTGATTTCTTGTTACTTTATGTAAAGTTTGCTATGTTTAGAAGTACAGAAACAAATAGGTTTACAGCTTCATTTTTTCATCTTTCATTTTTTTTCTGTAAAGAAAATTTTTCCACTTACCAGGAATAGTGGAATCAAGGGATTTATCAGTATCGGGCTTCATACACGAGTAAGTCCCTTTAGAACTTCTGCAATAGAACCTTCTGCTATCACATCACACTCTACACACAGTTCCCGCAAGCCAGCATCCTGGAAGCGTTTGCCAGTGTTGGACAACATGGTGCATGCTGTGTGGAATACTTCCAGTTTCATAACCATATCTTTCAATTTTGCGCTTTGTTTCCATTGTCCCTCGCTTGCCTTTGCATACAGTGTTAAGTCAATGACGAAGCCAATGCTCTTTAAGTTGAGCGTGTTCTTTACCTTGAGAGACTGCACTAGAACCTTGTGAACGGTAGCCATGTCAGTAGCAGGCACATCGATACTCGGGAGATACCTGTTGACAGCCAGTGAGACAGTTGATCCTCATTAAGGACAGAAATGTTAAATCCATCCTAGCCACTGGCTTTTTCGTTCCCGCACCAGAAAGGGTCTCCTCCAATCTATCTATGATACCCCACGGGAGTGTTGCTTTGATATATGGCTTGATAGTTTCAGGCAAAGGAGCGATCTCATGCCCCAATCGGTGTGGCATCTGGATAAGTTGAACATTGTTCGGCATACGGTAACAGTATTTGCTTGGGTGGTTTTTGTAATCCTGCCGTAACTCCTTAAATAATGTCCTGGCCAATAGAGGTAACAAGGCGCCGCACGCGATCAGAATATTCCGCCGAGATGTGTGTGTGTTGCCAGTTTAGAGTATAGAAACGCATCTAGTTCTTCTGAAAGTTTGACTGCACTATCACATAGCTCGGTAGGTTTCGGAGGCCATGACATCTTTCTAATATTTGGGTGAAGTGCATCACAGAAGTACAGGGCAGCTTAAGATTCATATATAAATATGAAAGGAAACCCTCTGTATTAACATCTGAAGTTTCTTCTCGGATTACCCTAGACGTGGGTGTGGATTTTCAGAACGGTTTACTTTTAAGTGTAAGCAGATGGTGAAAGTGTGGCCTGAGAAAGGCTTTGAATGGCGACGCACCTCATTTCTGTGTTTTCAAACATACAACCTTTTTTCGAGATTTTCTTTACATATCAAGAAAAACATCTCGATTTCTCCTTTGATGCTGATCACAAACTTTTTCTTTTTTTAAATTTGTTATTTCATGCTAATCTGACATATTACTTTTCTACATTTACTTATCCGCTCGCTTGCACCGGCTCTACAATTTCTTCTTTTCTACTTTTTATTCCAAACAAGTTAATGAAATGACTTATATCTACTTGTACGTCTTTGGCAGGAACAACAGTAATCCATCGTTTCATGAAAAACATCTTCCCGTCATTGCTTTATGCAGTGGCTTTGGTTGGATGTTTTCCATGCATCGAGTGGCAGTTTGGGAGTTTACAATGGAAAACTTTAATTAAGGCCAAAAAAAAAAAAAAACTGTTAAAACATCGATCGATCGATCCCTTCAGAAAAACACACTTTCTGTGTTGAGTCCATCACTTTTTCAATCAACCAATAAAAAAAATTCAATTGCCGTATTCTGATTCTTGTTCGCAAGAAAGTTGAGAAATCTCCAATTAAATCCATATATAATTAAACTATACCCGTGTGTTTTGAAAGGTAGAAACCAAAGAATTTGCTACAATAATATTTCTTTTGATTGGAAATTATTGAATCAAGGTACTACTCAAGGTAGCGTAAGCGGACCCTATCTATTCCATATTTTTATAAATGATCTAGAAATCTATTTAGATACCCTGCCAGTGTTATTCTAGTATGCTGCTGTTTCAAATATCATTGCTCCTGTTTACAATTTAAAGACATGTCTGAGACATTGGTCAAACATTTCTTAGAGTGGATAGAAAAGAATGGAATGTTCTGTAACCCTAGCAAATGTAAGGAGCTTACAGTCCTAGAAAGGCAATCATGAATTGTACCCTCCTGTATTAGGGATCCCTAGTTGTACTTATGTGAGCATTCTAGGTGTCACCTTTCAGAGTGACTGTAGGTTCAATACACATGTTAAATGCCTCTATGTCCTTAGATCTCTACGTAAAGAGGGGTATAAGCAGGTAGAAATAGACTTTCTTTTCGATTCCTTAGTACTTCCCCGATTTCACGTATGCCCATATGGAGCATCAGACTCCGACCTCACCCCAGTACAATGTTTTTTTCGATCGTTGTTGGAAAAGGAATTTTATTACAAGAAATCACAATTTACGATCAATTTTACAGAAGCAGTAGTATTTTTAAAAAGGTTTCTAAGGCCGCCAATCACCCCTGTCGCTTTTTATTCCGCTTGTAAAGGCCTGCAGCTACAATTTACGGACTAGGTCTGGCACCAGAACAAGCATCAAAAGAAAACGTTTTAAAAATACATTCGTTGGTCGTTTAACTTTTAGACATAACCTATATGACAATTTCTAACTGTAATCAGGTGGTAAATTTAATTTTGTGGAATTATTAACCTTTTAACTCTTTTAACTCAAATTGCTTGTAACACTAGGATTGTATTTTTCTGTTTTGAATCAATAGAGACCATTACTATTATTATTATTATTCATTATTAAGCACGCTTATTTAAGGTTACTTCCTACCTTCAGAAGCTGATTTTTTTTTTGACTAGATTGAAGTTACACTTTTTAACTTGCGTTTGCAAAAGAAAAAAAAATTAAAAATCTCAAAAAGTGTCCGACTTATTTAAAAAAACGTATTTTCGAATAAAAGTTAATAAATCAGGAAGGTGTCATAATCTCGTAAATGGGCGAACCCCCCGGGGGAATATTCGAATATTCGGAGGAATATTACATCGCGCCCTTGACAAATTTCACACGTGGAAGTAATCTGCTCGTAGAAAGTCTTTTCTCGTGGATATAACACAAAACTCAAAATTAGAGAAGAGTCCTTGGGTAAAGAAAAAGAAAAAAAAGGTCCAAAGAAGAGAGAAATGGCAGCATTTTGTCAAAAAAAAAAACAAAACAAAACAAAACAAAGCGACAAAGGTTCTTGGTTTGGCCAGGAGCCGTCGACAAGCTCGGCATCCACTGAAGATCGACAGCATTCGATTATCCTTGGGGCAAAGAGCTGAAAAATTAAAGTCAACACCACAGAAGGTTGTAAACAAGATTCTTCGTTGGAATCTGACGAAACCGATGGAGAAAAAGAAGAATGCGACAGATTTACCCTTTCTGCCGCGGGTTTTCTCTTCGCCGACTTTGTCCATTACTAAACGATCAACAGGGCGAGATAAAAAAAAAAAAAAAAAAAAAAAAAAAGACTGCTACACGATACTTTTCCCGGGAAAATCTTGATCCATTGTCATTGACGCCAGGTCTCGTCTATCTCATTGGTTTGCGGTTTCAGGAGGCGAGATAATCTCCTGGTGTGGCGCAAGTTGTTTACAAACCTTTGGGAGCTAAAATCTCGCATTTGATTTTGAGAGGAATACATCCACTTTGAACGAATTTATAGGGTATGTAGATTTCACCGATTTTCGTGAAATTTCGCCAAAACATTCCCGTGATGATGACTAACAAATGTGTGTCAGGAAATTTTGATCTTTTAAATATTTTTTACGTGGTGTCCATTTACGCAAAACGCTTCGCATATTTTTCGCTACCCTAACTTTAGATGCGAATATCCAGACAACCTATCAGATTATCGGAAAAGCCTGACACACCTTTGTTGATTGATGCCTTGTGAATGAGACTAGGCAGCCATTTTTCTCGTGCCGCGGGATCCGATACCCGATAAATTCGATAGAAGAACACTCGGTCGTTTCACGCCTTTCTGGCTCCTGACACTTCCTAAATGAAAAAATCGCCGAAATTATATTTTTATCGTAAATTGCATTTATTAAACTTTGTTTTGATGTCTAGTTTGTTAGGGTTTTCTTCCAACTAGCGCGCGTACGAATTTTCTCCCGAAGGACATCCGCGAAGGTAGGAGGTAACCTTAATTTTTGGGCTTTCAGGTTGGGCGCTTATTTGAGGCGGGGCGCTTATTTGAGGCTGGGCGCTTATTTGAGGCTGGGCGCTTATTTGAGGCTGGGCGCTTATTTGAGGCTGGGCGCTTATTTGAGGCTGGGCGCTTATTTGAGGCTGGGCGCTTATTTGAGGCTGGGCGCTTATTTGAGGCTGGGCGCTTATTTGAGGCTGGGCGCTTATTTGAGGCTGGGCGCTTATTTGAGGCTGGGCGCTTATTTGAGGCTGGGCGCTTATGGTAACCCATTCTCCCTGAGGTCATACCGCTGACAAACGCCAAGATGCCCCTAGGCTCGAGTTTGAACTATCCCACGCCGGCAAAGGTCCTTGAATCAAGCGCAATGTCATTCAAATTTTTACTTTGCCATCAAGGTCGTAATTTTACATCTTAGATTTACTGGCTTCGTGCACGCCTTCAGCCTTATCTTTTTCTCCCTTCGATGTTTTTTTAATTTTTAGCAACCACAGCGTGTTCCAACTTGATGTGACAGCTTAGACTTAGTTATGGCTTAGAGAGGAAACCAGCAGCTACAGCCACAATGGTACGCGTGTGTCGAGAATGGCAGTCGTTTTAGAAGTTGCTTAACGAGAATGTAGTGGAATACATCGCATAAACAATCCATTTCTGTTACATGATGACACATCTATGCTTTTGAAATGATACCGGTTGCTACGTTGTTTACAAGGCAAGAGTCGAGAGTCGGGTAAGTACGTGACTAATTTCAGCTGAATTTTATAAGTTCACAGTTCAACTTATGTTACAAGTAAGCTAGTGCCACGTATTCTTATTACAGTATCATACATGCCAAGCAAAGGTTTTGATTACCCTCCTGTCCAATAGCCAAAGGGTTTTTGGGCGGAATTACGCGAAACAATTCCATGGTTAAATAAATTTGGCCCCAGCGTTTCATTATTCAATAACTATTTACAATCAGGCTTGTTTACTGGAGGTTTGAGATGGATCCAAAAACGAACGCAGCTCCTCTAAGGATTTGGGAAATTTTTCTTTATAAAGTTCCCTGTGAAATCTGTGTCACTACGTTCCGAAAGTAAAGATGACCCATGATCTGACCTTGAACTGAGTTCACTTGCAAACGAGGATACGTTCTTAATTTACTTTGATTTGGAGTCTGGCCCAGTTACAACGCCGAATTTTTCTAGGACACGAAGAAGCTAATCAACTACTTTAACCAAGTACATCAAAAGATCGATTTTTAACTCTGTCATGTTGGTTCGTTCCGAAGATTACCTTTTTCTTGGATTAAAAATTAAAGCTAATTTTAATAAGTAACTGGCGTGACCAAGCAACTATCATTATGCATTGTTTGCGGTATTATTTGTCTCCACATTTCTTATTCAATAAACAATTTAAAAAGAAAGCTCCTAACTGGTTCAAGGCCTTTTCTTGTTATTTCCATAATATTAGGTAAATCTTAGTCAGTAGGGCTCAATGTTTTGACCCTGTGAAAAGGTTATTCACTTGAAAAACCAGTGTAAGGGTGGCCCCTTATTTTTTTTCAAGGTGAGAATTAAGTACAGTGATCTTCGTATGCTGTTCAACGGTGAAACCAAAAGTTGACCTTTTCATTTGCCAAATATTGTTTATAAATTATTGTAATTCATTGTGAGGTCCAAACAATGGATGCAAGTTCAGAATCTCAAGCACTGAACTTTATCATTTGGTTAGAGCCATTTGAAAGACAAATTACCAGATGAAGTAAAAGGAAAGAAACATAGAAATGTAATGCCACATTAGCCATGATGCGTGGAGCTTATGATTTTGATGGATCTTCATTCATTTATCTCATGCATTATGAAGAATTGAAACAACTCAGAAGGCAGATATGTTTCTGTACTTTCCATTTCGTATTTATTCGCTCAGGAGAAAAGGCACAGAAATTTTAGCAATCTGTAGTAATTTAACCATATTGCATAACCAAGTTATAAAGGAGAAGAGCTTGAATATCCAGCCCAGGAGAGGTAGGAGATGACTGGGCTTAGTAAAAAATGTATTATCAAAAACCAGGTAATTGCCAAGTCAATTAGATAGTGGAATTATCACAACCTTGGAAATATGTTAAGAGTCCATTTATAAATTTTAAAATAGGAAGAACATTGTTTATCCTGAGATCACTCTCTCCGCTGATGGGAAACATTGAAATCAAGGTTAAAATTCAGAGAAGGAGTATTTATGCACCCATTATGAACAGCTATTTTTTTATGAAAGGCAAGTAAAGCAAAAAGAATCAACTTCTTAAAATAGTTTCCACTTGATTAAAGTTCAGGGTGATATTTAAAATATTATACAGCACTCAATGGTTCCTTTTCACTCTCATTTAGATTTTTTCCTCATTTAGTGGTACCAGTGACTTGGGTAACATATTTGTTCTTTTACAGAAATTTGGACAATTCCCCTGGAGCTTTATTCCAAAGGTTAGTATGATTGTCCCTTATTTTGTATCTATAGTTCAACTTGCTTATAATACTAAGACTCATAGTGTTTATTGGAATTAAATTTGCTGCAAATCTAAAGCTATCACTTGTAGAGGATCCATATACCTTGACTGGCCCCAAATTAAATGCTTTCTTTTTAGCTTGTTTAGGATACTACTCTTAGACTTGCTGAGGATACTGGTCTTTGACTCGCTGAGGATACTGGTCTTTGACTCGCTGAGGATACTGGTCTTTGACTCGCTGAGGATACTGGTCTTTGACTCGCTGAGGATACTGGTCTTTGACTCGCTGAGGATACTGGACTTTGACT
Organism: Stylophora pistillata; assembly: GCF_964205215.1. Classification (NCBI taxonomy): domain Eukaryota; kingdom Metazoa; phylum Cnidaria; class Anthozoa; order Scleractinia; family Pocilloporidae; genus Stylophora; species Stylophora pistillata. The sequence continues at coordinate 37,420,412 of NC_142523.1, read as the reverse complement.
CGCTGAGGATACTGGGCTTTGACTCGCTGAGGATACTGGGCTTTGACTCGCTGAGGATACTGGGCTTTGACTCGCTGAGGATACTGGTCTTTGACTCGCTGAGGATACTGGTCTTTGACTCGCTGAGGATACTGGTCTTTGACTCGCTGAGGATACTGGTCTTTGACTCGCTGAGGATACTGGTCTTTGACTCGCTGAGGATACTGGTCTTTGACTCGCTGAGGATACTGGGCTTTGACTTGCTGAGGATACTGGACTTTGTAAGTCTGGCTCATTGAGAAGAAGTCTGGTTGACTCGCTGAGAATAATTCTGGTTGGCTCGCTGAGAATAATTCTGGTTGGCTCGCTGAGAATAAGTCTGGTTGGCTCGCTGAGAATAAGTCTGGTTGGCTCGCTGAGAATAAGTCTGGTTGGCTCGCTGAGAATAAGTCTGGTTGGCTCGCTGAGAATAAGTCTGGTTGGCTCGCTGAGAATAAGTCTGGTTGGCTCGCTGAGAATAAGTCTGGTTGGCTCGCTGAGAATAAGTCTGGTTGGCTCGCTGAGAATAAGTCTGGTTGGCTCGCTGAGAATGAGTCTGGTTGGCTCGCTGAGAATAATTCTGGTTGGCTCGCTGAGAATAATTCTGGTTGGCTCGCTGAGAATAATTCTGGTTGGCTCGCTGAGAATAAGTCTAGTTGGCTCGCTGAGAACGAGTCTGGTTGACTCACTGAGATGTTTGGTATTGCTATAATAAAAAATTATTTCAGCCAAATTTTCTGAAATAGGGTTAGTTGTAGTGGGAGTATGTCTTTCTGTCATTAGAAAGACATACTCCCACTTGTTTTTTGCTCTTTTTTTCCCCAGTACAACTTTCTGATGTCAAGTAATGGATCTTTACATTGTAACAATGAAGCTGTGAATGAATAGAGGTGGTAGGTGTGAATGATTTAAATCCTATTGTGGAATTTTAAGGTAACATACCCCACCTTTCCTCCCCCCCCCCCCCCCAAAAAAAAAGGAAATAACCAAAATACTAAACGCCAAGTTGTCAGCCCTTTCTCTTACAAGTTAGTTGATTTAGTTCATAACTTCCTCTCCTTTTTCTTTAATTCCCTTCCTTGCCATGGTTATAATCACTGCCATTTCTGGGTTTACCTTTTTTATCATTTTTGGCCTAGAGTTCCTCCTTGTCTCTTGGAAGTCAAATCATCCATCTAGAAGGCCTTTTTTAGTTGAAGATTGTTTCATCTTCCTATTACCCATGCCTGTCATCTTAAATTGACTTTCACTCAAAATTCACACCTAACTCTTTGTATTTGTTTCTCTTCCACAGTTGATGACTGGGATGGGAATTCACAGAAATGCAAACCAATGATATTTATCATGTGTTAAATAAATAAATCTTGAATATTAATAAAAAATCATCGAAATGTACTGGCTGACTTATGCAAAATAGTTATTGTAGCATGGAAAAAAAAAAAGGGAGATAATAAGAACCATCTGAATTAAATTAAGTAAGTTTAGATCCTAAAAGTGATTACAGTGAAGGAACAATGTCTGATTCAGTTAATAGCAAATCAGTTCTTGAAAATCTTGTAAGAAATAATAATGAATGCACAGGGTTTTCAATGAGGTTTTCAGTTTTTTTTTATGACATGTATTTTTAACCCACTAAAAGGTCAAAATATGTGTATTGCCTCTTGGTATCTAATGAAAGTCAAATCCCTCTAATTGAATATACTAAAACTGTAAATAGTACAACTTCTCTTGTTGTGGCCATCAGCAATATTCAATATTCAGACATTTTTCTATTACAAACAACATGAACTATTGAAAAGTAATATTGCTTCAATCAACTGATTTGCGAAAACTCCCCTTGGGTGAACATTTTGCAACAAACTTTGACTCGATATCAATAATAGATAAAAAATTCCCTTCTCCTTGCAGTTAAAGGCAAGTACATTACCTACGGCAAGTACATTACCTACTCATAGTTCATAAAAGCCTTGAAAGTCTTTGAAGATGCTTGAATTAAAAAATTACAAAGTCAAGGTCTTGAAAGTACTTGAATTTGAGGACTAGAACTTGATTTTTGCAATGCTTTCTCTTAACAATTTTCAAGTAAAAAATTGCAGTACTTTAATAGAAAAGCTGAGAAATAATGTTAAATAATTTTTAAACTTTCTTATGCAAACCTTTCCAAAAGAGGTCCTTCAATTTATCTAAAACTTGGCAAAGTCATTGAAAAGCCCTTCAATTTCAACCTTTAGCACCTGTAGGAACCTACTCCTATTATTTTGATTATTGTCTAGTACCATAACAACATTCATTACACTCCAGCAGGCAAAAAATAAAAACAAGTAGACTTATTCATGATTGGAAATGAAAAAATTTCGTAACGACAGTAACAATGGCAACAGGGCAGTCTCCTAAAGATAACTCCAGATGTGCGATATAGAAAGCCCAAGTTGAAGCAGCTATGCGTCTATTTAAAGGGAAAAAAAAGTCTAAAACAGCAAAATATGATGAAATATTCCTTGCATAATGAATACGAAGTTTCAGCATTTAATTTTTATTTATCAAAATGTACATCTTTCATGGTTTTAATTTCTGGTTTCCCTCTCGTTGTGGAAAGATGAAGTAACTTTAGTAATGGGATAGGATCCGATTCAAGATTTCAACTTAATTAATTAGTTAATTAATTAGTGCTACTTTATGTGCTGAAATTCATGCCAGAAGCTCTATAAAAAATATCGGTTAAGACCTTCCCTGCACTTTATAATCCCAAGAAAAAGAAAATAGAGATTACCTTAACATATTGCAGCAAAATCCCAGCTTATCTTGAACCTAAAACTTTACCCTGGAAAAAAAAACTATACTTCTGCGCATGCGCCAAGAGCAAAGTTTGGCACACGAGCCTTCTTTCGCAAAACGACTCTCGTTTTGTCAAACGAGTCTCGTTTCTAAAAACGAGTCTCGTTTCTACAAACGAGTCTCGTTTCTACAAACGAGTCTCGTTTCGGATCACTCACAGTTTCTGGGCAACGAGTCGATTTTAAATCGTCACGATTTATAAGTCACTCGATAAACGATTTAAAGCGAGACTCGTTTGTTTGTGAATAGAAACGAGACTCGTTTAGGAACGAGACTCGTTTTTAGAAACGAGACTCGTTTTTAGAAACGAGACTCGTTTTTAGAAACGAGACTCGTTTGTAGAAACGACACTCATTTTTAAAAACGAGACTCGTTTGACGAAACGAGAGTCGTTTTGCGAAAGAATACTCGTGTGCCAAACTTTGCTCTTGGCGCATGCGCGGATGTATATATTTTTTTTTCCAGGGTAAAGTTTTAGGTTCAAGATAAGCTGGGATTTTGCTGCAATATGTTAAGGTAATCTCTATTTTCTTTTTCTTGGGATTATAAAGTGCAGGGAAGGCTTTAACCGATATTTTTATAGAGCTTCTAGCATGAATTTCAGCACATAAAGTAGCACTAATTAATTAACTAATTAATTAATTAATTGAATCGGATCCTATCCCATTACTAAAGTTACTTCATCTTTCCACAACAAGAGGGAAACCAGAAATTAAAACCATGAAAGATGTACATTTTGATAAATAAAAATTAAATGCTGAAACTTCGTATTCATTATGCAAGGAATATTTCATCATATTTTGCTGTTTTAGACTTTTTTTTCCCTTTAAGTAGACGCATAGCTGCTTCAACTTGGGCTTTCTATATCGCACATCTGGAGTTATCTTTAGGAGACTGCCCTGTTGCCATTGTTACTGTCGTTACGAAATTTTTTCATTTCCAATCATGAATAAGTCTACTTGTTTTTATTTTTGCCTGCTGGAGTGTAATGAATGTTGTTATGGTACCAGACAATAATCAAAATAATAGGAGTAGGTTCCTACAGGTGCTAAAGGTTGAAATTGAAGGGCTTTTCAATGACTTTGCCAAGTTTTAGATAAATTGAAGGACCTCTTTTGGAAAGGTTTGCATAAGAAAGTTTAAAAATTATTTAACATTATTTCTCAGCTTTTCTATTAAAGTACTGCAATTTTTTACTTGAAAATTGTTGAGAAAAAGCATTGCAAAAATCAAGTTCTAGTCCTCAAATTCAAGTACTTTCAAGACCTTGAATTTGTAATTTTTGAATTCAAGCATCTTCAAAGACTTTCAAGGCTTTTATGAACTATGAGTAGGTAATGTACTTGCCTTTAACTGCAAGGAGAAGGGAATTTTTTATCTATTATTGATATCGAATCAAAGTTTGTTGCAAAATGTTCACCCAAGGGGAGTTTTCACAAATCAGTTGATTGAAGCAATATTACTTTTCAATAGTTCATGTTGTTTTTAATAGAAAAATGTCTGAATATTGAATATCGCTGATGGCCACAACAAGAGAAGTTGTACTATTTACAGTTTTAGTATATTCAATTAGAGGGATTTGACTTTCATTAGATACCAAGAGGCAATACACATATTTTGACCTTTTAGTGGGTTAAAAATACATGTCATAAAAAAAGAACTGAAAACCTCATTGAAAACCCTGTGCATTCATTATTATTTCTTACAAGATTTTCAAGAACTGATTTGCTATTAACTGAATCAGACATTGTTCCTTCACTGTAATCACTTTTAGGATCTAAACTTACTTAATTTAATTCAGATGGTTCTTATTATCTCCCTTTTTTTTCCATGCTACAATAACTATTTTGCATAAGTCAGCCAGTACATTTCGATGATTTTTTATTAATATTCAAGATTTATTTATTTAACACATGATAAATATCATTGGTTTGCATTTCTGTGAATTCCCATCCCAGTCATCAACTGTGGAAGAGAAACAAATACAAAGAGTTAGGTGTGAATTTTGAGTGAAAGTCAATTTAAGATGACAGGCATGGGTAATAGAAAGATGAAACAATCTTCAACTAAAAAAGGCCTTCTAGATGGATGATTTGACTTCCAAGAGACAAGAAGGAACTCTAGGCCAAAAATGATAAATAAGGTAAACCCAGAAATGGCAGTGATTATAACCATGGCAAGGAAGGGAATTAAAGAAAAAGGAGAGGAAGTTATGAACTAAATCAACTAACTTGTAAGAGAAAGGGCTGACAACTTGGCGTTTAGTATTCTGGTTATTTCCTTTTTTTTGGGGGGGGGGGGGGAGAGGAAAGGTGGGGCATGTTACCTTAAAATTCCACAATAGGATTTAAATCATTCACACCTACCACCTCTATTCATTCACAGGTTCATTGTTACAATGTAAAGATCCATTACTTGACATCAGAAAGTTGTACTGGGGAAAAAAAGAGCAAAAAACAAGTGGGAGTATGTCTTTCTAATGACAGAAAGACATACTCCCACTACAACTAACCCTATTTCAGAAAATTTGGCTGAAATAATTTTTTATTATAGCAATACCAAACATCTCAGTGAGTCAACCAGACTCGTTCTCAGCGAGCCAACTAGACTTATTCTCAGCGAGCCAACCAGACTTATTCTTGTACGTCTTTGGCAGGAACAACAGCAATCCATCGTTTCATGAAAAACATCTTCCCGTCATTGCTTTGTGCAGTGGCTTTGGTTGGATGTTTTCCACGCATCGAGTGGCAGTTTGGGAGTTTACAATGGAAAAATTTGATTAAGACAAAAAAAAAAAAAACTGTTAAAACATCGATCGATCCCTTCAGAAAAACACACTTTCTGTGTTGAGTCCATCACCTTTTCAATCAACCAATAAAAAAAATTCAATTGCCGTATTCTGGTTCTTGCTCGAAAGAAAGTCGAGAAATCTCCAATTAAATCCATATATAATTAAACTATACCCGTGTGTTTTGAAAGGTAGAAACCAAAGAATTTGCTACAATAATATTTCTTCTGATTGGAAATTATTGAATCAAGGTACTACTCAAGGTAGCGTAAGCGGACACTAACTATTCCATATTTTTATAAATGATCTAGAGATCTATTTAGATACCCTGCCAGTGTTATTCTAGTATGCTGCTGTTTCACTGAAATATCATTGCTCCTGTTTACAAAGTTAAAGACATGTCTGAGACATTGGTCAAACATTTCTTAGAGTGGATAGAAAAAATGGAATGTTATTTAACCCCAGCAAATGTAAGGAGCTTACCGTCCTTGAAAGGCAATCATGAATTGTACCCTCCTGTGTTAGGGATCCCTAGTTGTACTTATGTGAGCATTCTAGGTGTCACCTTTCAGAGTGACTGTAGGTTCAATACACATGTTAAAGTGCACCTAAACCCAAAATTTTTTTTTCGCTTAACGAAGTAAGCTTATTTTTTGGAGTATTTCTGTGCAAAAATTTTTTAATTTGCTCAAATCTTTAATTTTCTATGCCCAGTCAAGATACGGAAAATCGGCCGCCATCTTGCCCCACGACCGAGTTTAAAGAAGAATGGCTCTAGCGGGTAATGTGACGTCAAATCGAGAACACGAAAGTCTGCATCTCACACATTTTCACTTGTATGGGAAGATTGTCGTCGATATTGTCCGAAATATGCCGACTAGGTGTGTTGTATGAAGAATGTATGAAGCGCGATACCCTCTTGCAAATTTCGCACGTTGCTACATCCTTCTACAACACACTTAGTCGGCATATTTTCGGACAATTATCTACTACAACCTTCCCAAACAAGTGAAAATGTGTGAAATGCAGACTTTCGTGTTCTCGATTTGACGTCACATTACCCACTAGAGCCATTCCTCTTTAAACTCGGTCGTGGGGCAAGATGGCGGCCGATTTTCCGTATTTTGACTGGGCATAGAAAATTGAAGATTTGAGCAAATAAAAAAATTTTTTCGCAGAAATACTCAAAAAAATAAGCTTACTTCGTTAAGCGAAAAAAATTTTTTGGGTGTAGGTGCACTTTAAATGCCTCTATGTCCTTAGATGTCTACGTAAAGAGGGGTATAAGCAGGTACAAATAGACTTTCTTTTCGATTCCTTAGTACTTCCCCGATTTCACATATGCCCATATGGAGCATCAGACTCCGACCTCACCCCACTACAATGTTTTTTTCGATCGTTGGAAACGGAATTTTATTACAAGAAATCACAATTTACGATCAATTTTACAGAAGCAGCAGTATTTTTAAAAAGGTTTCTAAGGCCGCCAATCACCCCTGTCGCTTTTTATTCTGCTTGTAAAGGCCTGCAGCTACAACTTACGGACTACGTCTGGCACCAGAACAAGCATCAAAAGTAAACGTTTTAAAAATACATTCGTTGGTCGTTTAATTTTTAGACATAACCTATATGACAATTTTTAACTGTAATCAAGTGGTAAATTTAATTTTGTGGAATTATTAACCTTTTAACTCTTTTAACTCAAATTGCTTGTAACATTAGGACTGTATTTTTCTGTTTTGAATCAATAGAGACCATTATTATTATTGTTATTACTATTATTATTTATCATTATTAAGCGCGCTTATTTAAGGTTACTTCCTACCTTCAGAGGCTAATTTGTTTTGGGACTAGATTGAAGTTACGCTTTTTAACTAGTGTTTGCAAAAGAAAAAAAATTAAAAATTTCAAAAAGCGTCCGACTTATTTAAAAAAAAAGTATTTTCGAATAAAAGTTAATAAATCAGGAAGGTGTCATAATCTCGTAAATGGGCGAACCCCCCGGGGGAATATTCGAATATTAGGAGGGATATTACATCGCGCCCTTGACAAATTTCATACGTGGAAGTAATCTGCTCGTAGAAAGTCTTTTCTCGTGGATATAACACAAAACTCAAAATTAGAGAAGAGTCCTTGGGTAAAGAAAAAGAGAAAAAGGTCCAAAGAAGAGAGAGATGGCAGCATTTTGTCAAAAAAAAAGAAAAAACAAAACAAAACAAAGCGACAAAGGTTCTTGGTTTGGCCAGGAGCCTTCGACAAGCTTGGCATCCACTGAAGATCGACAGCATTCAATTATCCTTGGGGCAAAGAGCGGAAAAATTAAAGTCAACACTACAGAAGGTTGTAAACAAGATTCTTCGTTGGAATCTGACGAAACCGATGGAGAAAAAGAAGAATGCGACAGATTTACCCTTTCTGCCGAGGGTTTTCTCTTCGCCGACTTTGTCCATTACAAAACGATCAACAGGGCGAGAAAAAAAAAAAAAGACTGCTACACGATACTTTTCCCGGGACAATCTTGATCCATTGTCATTGACGGCGGGTCTCGTCTTTCTCATTGGTTTGCGGTTTCGGGAGGCGAGATAATCTCCTGGTGTGGCGCAAGTTGTTTACAAACCTTTGGGAGCTAAAATCTCGCATTTGATTTTGAGAGGAATACATCCACTTTGAACGAATTTATAGGGTATGTAGATTTGACCAATTTTCGTGAAATTTCGCCAAAACATTCCCGGGATGATGACGAACAAAAGTGTGTCAGGAAATTTTGATCTTTTAAATATTTTTTACGTGGTGTCCATTTACGCAAAACGCTTCGCATATTTTTCGCTACTCTAACTTTAGATGCGAATATCCAGACAACCAATCAGAATATTGGAAAAGCCTGACACATTTTTGTTGATTGATACCTTGTGAATGAGACTAGGCAGCCATTTTTCTCGTGCCGCGGGATCCGATACCTGATAAATTCAATAGAAAAACACTCGGTCGTTTCACGCCTTTCCGGCTCCTGACACTTCCTAAGTGAAAAAATCGCCGAAATTATATTTCTATCGTAAATTGCATTTATTAACCTTTGTTTTGATGTCTATTTTGTTAGGGTTTTCTTCCAACTAGCGCGCGTACGAATTTTCTCCCGAAGGACATCCGCGAAGGTAGGAGGTAACCTTAATTTTTGGGCTTTCAGGTTGGGCGCTTATTTGAGGCTGGGCGCTTATTTGAGGCTGGGCGCTTATTTGAGGCTGGGCGCTTTTTTGAGGCTGGGCGCTTATTTGAGGCTGGGCGCTTATTTGAGGCTGGGCGCTTTTTTGAGGCTGGGCGCTTATTTGAGGCTGGGCGCTTATTTGAGGCTGGGCGCTTATTTGAGGCTGGGCGCTTATTTGAGGCTGGGCGCTTATTTGAGGCTGGGCGCTTATGGTAACCCATTCTCCCTGAGGTCATACCGCTGACAAACGCCAAGATGCCCCTAGGCTCGAGATTGAACTTTCCCACGCCGGCAAAGGTCCTTGAATCAAGCGCAATGTCATTCAAATTTTTACTTTGCCGTCAAGGTCGTAATTTTACATCTTAGATTTACTGGCTTCGTTCACGCCTTCAGCCTTATCTTTTTCTCCTTTCGATGTTTTTTTTAATTTTTAACAAGCACAGCGTGTTCCAACTTGATGTGACAGCTTAGACTTAGTTATGGCTTAGAGAGGAAACCAGCAGCTACAGCCACAATGGTACGCGTGTGTCGAGAATGGCAGTCGTTTTAGAAGTTGCTTAACGAGAATGTAGTGGAATACATCACATAAACAATCCATTTCTGTTACATGATGACACATCTATGCTTTTGAAATGATACCGGTTGCTACGTTGTTTACAAGGCAAGAGTCGAGAGTCGGGTAAGTACGTGACTAAATTCAGCTGAATTTTATAAGTTCACAGTTCAACTTATGTTACAAGTAAGCTAGTGCCACGTATTCTTATTACAGTATCATACATGCCAAGCAAAGGTTTTGATTACCCTCCTGTCCAATAGCCAAAGGGTTTTTGGGCGGAATTACGCGAAACAATTCCATGTTTAAATAAATTTGGCCCCAGCGTTTCATTATTCAATAACTATTTACAATCAGGCTTGTTTACTGGAGGTTTGAGATGGATCCAAAAACGAACGCAGCTCCTCTAAGGATTTGGGAAATTTTTCTTTATAAAGTTCCCTGTGAAATCTGTGTCACTACGTTCCGAAAGTAAAGATGACCCATGATCTGACCTTGAACTGAGTTCACTTGCAAACGAGGATACGTTCTTAATTTACGTTGATTTGGAGTCTGGCCCAGTTACAACGCCGAATTTTTCTAGGACACGAAGAAGCTAATCAACTACTTTAACCAAGTACGTCAAAATATCGATTTTTAACCCTGTCATGTTGGTTCGTTCCGAAGATTACCTTTTTCTTGGATTAAAAATTAAAGCTAATTTTAATAAGTAACTGGCGTGACCAAGCAACTATCATTATGCATTGTTTGCGGTATTATTTGTCTCCACATTTCTTATTCAATAAACAATTTAAAAAGAAAGCTCCTAACTGGTTCAAGGCCTTTTCTTGTTATTTCCATAATATTAGGTCAATCTTAGTCAGTAGGGCTCAATGTTTTGACCCTGTGAAAAGGTTATTCACTTGAAAAACGAGTGTAAGGGTGGCCCCTTATTTTTTTCAAGGTGAGAATTAAGTACAGTGATCTACGTATGCTGTTCCTCGGTGAAACCAAAAGTTGACCTTTTCATTTGCCAAATATTGTTTATAAATTATTGTAATTCATTGTGAGGTCCAAACAATGGATGCAAGTTCAGAATCTCAACCACTGAACTTTATCATTTGGTTAGAGCCATTTGAAAGACAAATTACCAGATGAAGTAAAAGGAAAGAAAAATAGAAATGTAATGCCACATTAGCCATGATGCGTGGAGGTTATGATTTTGATGGATCTTCATTCATTTATCTCATGCATTATGAAGAATTGAAACAACTCAGAAGGCAGATATGTTTCTGTACTTTCCATTTCGTATTTATTCGCTCAGGAGAAAAGGCACAGAAATTTTAGCAATCTGTAGTAATTTAACCATATTGCATAACCAAGTTATAAAGGGGAAGAGCTTGAATATCCAGCCCAGGAGAGGTAGGAGATGACTGGGCTTAGTAAAAAATGTATTATCAAAAACCAGGTAATTGCCAAGTCAATTAGGTAGTGGAATTATCACAACCTTGGAAATATGTTAAGAGTTCATTTATAAATTTTAAAATAGGAAGAACATTGTTTATCCTGAGATCACTCTCTCCGCTGATGGGAAACATTGAAATCAAGGTTAAAATTCAGAAAAGGAGTATTTATGCACCCATTATCAACAGCTATTTTTTTATGAAAGGCAAGTAAAGCAAACAGAATCAACTTCTTAAAATAGTTTCCACTTGATTAAAGTTCAGGGTGATATTTAAAAAATTATACAGCACTCAATGGTTCCTTTTCACTCTCATTTAGATTTTTTCCTCATTTAGTGGTACCAGTGACTTGGCTAACATATTTGTTCTTTTACAGAAATTTGGACAATTCCCCTGGAGCTTTATTCCAAAGGTTAGTATGATTGTCCCTTATTTTGTATCTATAGTTCAACTTGCTTATAACACTAAGACTCATAGTGTTTAATGGAATTAAGTTTGCTGCAAATCTAAAGCTATCACTTGTAGAGGATCCATATACCTTGACTGGCCCCAAATTAAATGCTTTCTTTTTAGCTTGTTCAGGATACTGCTCTTAGACTTGCTGAGGATACTGGTCTTTGACTCACTGAGGATACTGGTCTTTGACTCGCTGAGGATACTGGTCTTTGACTCGCTGAGGATACTGGTCTTTGACTCGCTGAGGATACTGGTCTTTGACTCGCTGAGGATACTGGTCTTTGACTCGCTGAGGATACTGGTCTTTGACTCGCTGAGGATACTGGACTTTGACTCGCTGAGGATACTGGGCTTTGACTCGCTGAGGATACTGGGCTTTGACTCGCTGAGGATACTGGTCTTTGACTGGCTGAGGATACTGGGCTTTGACTCGCTGAGGATACTGGTCTTTGACTCGCTGAGGATACTGGTCTTTGACTCGCTGAGGATACTGGGCTTTGACTTGCTGAGGATACTGGACTTTGTAAGTCTGGCTCATTGAGAAGAAGTCTGGTTGACTCGCTGAGAATAATTCTGGTTGGCTCGCTGAGAACAAGTCTGGTTGGCTCGCTGAGAATAATTCTGGTTGGCTCGCTGAGAATAAGTCTGGTTGGCTTGCTGAGAATAAGTCTGGTTGGCTCGCTGAGAATAAGTCTGGTTGGCTCGCTGAGAATAAGTCTGGTTGGCTCGCTGAGAATAAGTCTGGTTGGCTCGCTGAGAATAAGTCTGGTTGGCTCGCTGAGAATAAGTCTGGTTGGCTCGCTGAGAATGAGTCTGGTTGGCTCGCTGAGAATAATTCTGGTTGGCTCGCTGAGAATAAGTCTGGTTGGCTCGCTGAGAATAAGTCTAGTTGGCTCGCTGAGAACGAGTCTGGTTGACTCACTGAGATGTTTGGTATTGCTATAATAAAAAATTATTTCAGCCAAATTTTCTGAAATAGGGTTAGTTGTAGTGGGAGTATGTCTTTCTGTCATTAGAAAGACATACTCCCACTTGTTTTTTGCTCTTTTTTTCCCCAGTACAACTTTCTGATGTCAAGTAATGGATCTTTACATTGTAACAATGAACCTGTGAATGAATAGAGGTGGTAGGTGTGAATGATTTAAATCCTATTGTGGAATTTTAAGGTAACATGCCCCACCTTTCCTCTCCCCCCCCCCCCCCCAAAAAAAAGGAAATAACCAGAATACTAAACGCCAAGTTGTCAGCCCTTTCTCTTACAAGTTAGTTGATTTAGTTCATAACTTCCTCTCCTTTTTCTTTAATTCCCTTCCTTGCCATGGTTATAATCACTGCCATTTCTGGGTTTACCTTATTTATCATTTTTGGCCTAGAGTTCCTTCTTGTCTCTTGGAAGTCAAATCATCCATCTAGAAGGCCTTTTTTAGTTGAAGATTGTTTCATCTTTCTATTACCCATGCCTGTCATCTTAAATTGACTTTCACTCAAAATTCACACCTAACTCTTTGTATTTGTTTCTCTTCCACAGTTGATGACTGGGATGGGAATTCACAGAAATGCAAACCAATGATATTTATCATGTGTTAAATAAATAAATCTTGAATATTAATAAAAAATCATCGAAATGTACTGGCTGACTTATGCAAAATAGTTATTGTAGCATGGAAAAAAAAGGGAGATAATAAGAACCATCTGAATTAAATTAAGTAAGTTTAGATCCTAAAAGTGATTACAGTGAAGGAACAATGTCTGATTCAGTTAATAGCAAATCAGTTCTTGAAAATCTTGTAAGAAATAATAATGAATGCACAGGGTTTTCAATGAGGTTTTCAGTTCTTTTTTTATGACATGTATTTTTAACCCACTAAAAGGTCAAAATATGTGTATTGCCTCTTGGTATCTAATGAAAGTCAAATCCCTCTAATTGAATATACTAAAACTGTAAATAGTACAACTTCTCTTGTTGTGGCCATCAGCGATATTCAATATTCAGACATTTTTCTATTAAAAACAACATGAACTATTGAAAAGTAATATTGCTTCAATCAACTGATTTGTGAAAACTCCCCTTGGGTGAACATTTTGCAACAAACTTTGATTCGATATCAATAATAGATAAAAAATTCCCTTCTCCTTGCAGTTAAAGGCAAGTACATTACCTACTCATAGTTCATAAAAGCCTTGAAAGTCTTTGAAGATGCTTGAATTCAAAAATTACAAATTCAAGGTCTTGAAAGTACTTGAATTTGAGGACTAGAACTTGATTTTTGCAATGCTTTTTCTCAACAATTTTCAAGTAAAAAATTGCAGTACTTTAATAGAAAAGCTGAGAAATAATGTTAAATAATTTTTAAACTTTCTTATGCAAACCTTTCCAAAAGAGGTCCTTCAATTTATCTAAAACTTGGCAAAGTCATTGAAAAGCCCTTCAATTTCAACCTTTAGCACCTGTAGGAACCTACTCCTATTATTTTGATTATTGTCTGGTACCATAACAACATTCATTACACTCCAGCAGGCAAAAATAAAAACAAGTAGACTTATTCATGATTGGAAATGAAAAAATTTCGTAACGACAGTAACAATGGCAACAGGGCAGTCTCCTAAAGATAACTCCAGATGTGCGATATAGAAAGCCCAAGTTGAAGCAGCTATGCGTCTACTTAAAGGGAAAAAAAAGTCTAAAACAGCAAAATATGATGAAATATTCCTTGCATAATGAATACGAAGTTTCAGCATTTAATTTTTATTTATCAAAATGTACATCTTTCATGGTTTTAATTTCTGGTTTCCCTCTTGTTGTGGAAAGATGAAGTAACTTTAGTAATGGGATAGGATCCGATTCAATTAATTAATTAATTAGTTAATTAATTAGTGCTACTTTATGTGCTGAAATTCATGCTAGAAGCTCTATAAAAATATCGGTTAAAGCCTTCCCTGCACTTTATAATCCCAAGAAAAAGAAAATAGAGATTACCTTAACATATTGCAGCAAAATCCCAGCTTATCTTGAACCTAAAACTTTACCCTGGAAAAAAAAATATATACATCCGCGCATGCGCCAAGAGCAAAGTTTGGCACACGAGTATTCTTTCGCAAAACGACTCTCGTTTCGTCAAACGAGTCTCGTTTTTAAAAATGAGTGTCGTTTCTACAAACGAGTCTCGTTTCTAAAAACGAGTCTCGTTTCTAAAAACGAGTCTCGTTTCTAAAAACGAGTCTCGTTCCTAAACGAGTCTCGTTTCTATTCACAAACAAACGAGTCTCGCTTTAAATCGTTTATCGAGTGACTTATAAATCGTGACGATTTAAAATCGACTCGTTGCCCAGAAACTGTGAGTGATCCGAAACGAGACTCGTTTGTAGAAACGAGACTCGTTTGTAGAAACGAGACTCGTTTTTAGAAACGAGACTCGTTTGACAAAACGAGAGTCGTTTTGCGAAAGAAGGCTCGTGTGCCAAACTTTGCTCTTGGCGCATGCGCAGAAGTATAGTTTTTTTTTCCAGGGTAAAGTTTTAGGTTCAAGATAAGCTGGGATTTTGCTGCAATATGTTAAGGTAATCTCTATTTTCTTTTTCTTGGGATTATAAAGTGCAGGGAAGGTCTTAACCGATATTTTTTATAGAGCTTCTGGCATGAATTTCAGCACATAAAGTAGCACTAATTAATTAACTAATTAATTAAGTTGAAATCTTGAATCGGATCCTATCCCATTACTAAAGTTACTTCATCTTTCCACAACGAGAGGGAAACCAGAAATTAAAACCATGAAAGATGTACATTTTGATAAATAAAAATTAAATGCTGAAACTTCGTATTCATTATGCAAGGAATATTTCATCATATTTTGCTGTTTTAGACTTTTTTTTCCCTTTAAATAGACGCATAGCTGCTTCAACTTGGGCTTTCTATATCGCACATCTGGAGTTATCTTTAGGAGACTGCCCTGTTGCCATTGTTACTGTCGTTACGAAATTTTTTCATTTCCAATCATGAATAAGTCTACTTGTTTTTATTTTTTGCCTGCTGGAGTGTAATGAATGTTGTTATGGTACTAGACAATAATCAAAATAATAGGAGTAGGTTCCTACAGGTGCTAAAGGTTGAAATTGAAGGGCTTTTCAATGACTTTGCCAAGTTTTAGATAAATTGAAGGACCTCTTTTGGAAAGGTTTGCATAAGAAAGTTTAAAAATTATTTAACATTATTTCTCAGCTTTTCTATTAAAGTACTGCAATTTTTTACTTGAAAATTGTTAAGAGAAAGCATTGCAAAAATCAAGTTCTAGTCCTCAAATTCAAGTACTTTCAAGACCTTGACTTTGTAATTTTTTAATTCAAGCATCTTCAAAGACTTTCAAGGCTTTTATGAACTATGAGTAGGTAATGTACTTGCCGTAGGTAATGTACTTGCCTTTAACTGCAAGGAGAAGGGAATTTTTTATCTATTATTGATATCGAGTCAAAGTTTGTTGCAAAATGTTCACCCAAGGGGAGTTTTCGCAAATCAGTTGATTGAAGCAATATTACTTTTCAATAGTTCATGTTGTTTGTAATAGAAAAATGTCTGAATATTGAATATTGCTGATGGCCACAACAAGAGAAGTTGTACTATTTACAGTTTTAGTATATTCAATTAGAGGGATTTGACTTTCATTAGATACCAAGAGGCAATACACATATTTTGACCTTTTAGTGGGTTAAAAATACATGTCATAAAAAAAAACTGAAAACCTCATTGAAAACCCTGTGCATTCATTATTATTTCTTACAAGATTTTCAAGAACTGATTTGCTATTAACTGAATCAGACATTGTTCCTTCACTGTAATCACTTTTAGGATCTAAACTTACTTAATTTAATTCAGATGGTTCTTATTATCTCCCTTTTTTTTTTTCCATGCTACAATAACTATTTTGCATAAGTCAGCCAGTACATTTCGATGATTTTTTATTAATATTCAAGATTTATTTATTTAACACATGATAAATATCATTGGTTTGCATTTCTGTGAATTCCCATCCCAGTCATCAACTGTGGAAGAGAAACAAATACAAAGAGTTAGGTGTGAATTTTGAGTGAAAGTCAATTTAAGATGACAGGCATGGGTAATAGGAAGATGAAACAATCTTCAACTAAAAAAGGCCTTCTAGATGGATGATTTGACTTCCAAGAGACAAGGAGGAACTCTAGGCCAAAAATGATAAAAAAGGTAAACCCAGAAATGGCAGTGATTATAACCATGGCAAGGAAGGGAATTAAAGAAAAAGGAGAGGAAGTTATGAACTAAATCAACTAACTTGTAAGAGAAAGGGCTGACAACTTGGCGTTTAGTATTTTGGTTATTTCCTTTTTTTTTGGGGGGGGGGGGGGGAGGAAAGGTGGGGTATGTTACCTTAAAATTCCACAATAGGATTTAAATCATTCACACCTACCACCTCTATTCATTCACAGCTTCATTGTTACAATGTAAAGATCCATTACTTGACATCAGAAAGTTGTACTGGGGAAAAAAAGAGCAAAAAACAAGTGGGAGTATGTCTTTCTAATGACAGAAAGACATACTCCCACTACAACTAACCCTATTTCAGAAAATTTGGCTGAAATAATTTTTTATTATAGCAATACCAAACATCTCAGTGAGTCAACCAGACTCGTTCTCAGCGAGCCAACTAGACTTATTCTCAGCGAGCCAACCAGAATTATTCTCAGCGAGCCAACCAGAATTATTCTCAGCGAGCCAACCAGAATTATTCTCAGCGAGCCAACCAGACTCATTCTCAGCGAGCCAACCAGACTTATTCTCAGCGAGCCAACCAGACTTATTCTCAGCGAGCCAACCAGACTTATTCTCAGCGAGCCAACCAGACTTATTCTCAGCGAGCCAACCAGACTTATTCTCAGCGAGCCAACCAGACTTATTCTCAGCGAGCCAACCAGACTTATTCTCAGCGAGCCAACCAGACTTATTCTCAGCGAGCCAACCAGACTTATTCTCAGCGAGCCAACCAGAATTATTCTCAGCGAGCCAACCAGAATTATTCTCAGCGAGTCAACCAGACTTCTTCTCAATGAGCCAGACTTACAAAGTCCAGTATCCTCAGCAAGTCAAAGCCCAGTATCCTCAGCGAGTCAAAGACCAGTATCCTCAGCGAGTCAAAGACCAGTATCCTCAGCGAGTCAAAGACCAGTATCCTCAGCGAGTCAAAGACCAGTATCCTCAGCGAGTCAAAGACCAGTATCCTCAGCGAGTCAAAGACCAGTATCCTCAGCGAGTCAAAGCCCAGTATCCTCAGCGAGTCAAAGCCCAGTATCCTCAGCGAGTCAAAGCCCAGTATCCTCAGCGAGTCAAAGTCCAGTATCCTCAGCGAGTCAAAGACCAGTATCCTCAGCGAGTCAAAGACCAGTATCCTCAGCGAGTCAAAGACCAGTATCCTCAGCGAGTCAAAGACCAGTATCCTCAGCGAGTCAAAGACCAGTATCCTCAGCAAGTCTAAGAGTAGTATCCTAAACAAGCTAAAAAGAAAGCATTTAATTTGGGGCCAGTCAAGGTATATGGATCCTCTACAAGTGATAGCTTTAGATTTGCAGCAAATTTAATTCCAATAAACACTATGAGTCTTAGTATTATAAGCAAGTTGAACTATAGATACAAAATAAGGGACAATCATACTAACCTTTGGAATAAAGCTCCAGGGGAATTGTCCAAATTTCTGTAAAAGAACAAATATGTTACCCAAGTCACTGGTACCACTAAATGAGGAAAAAATCTAAATGAGAGTGAAAAGGAACCATTGAGTGCTGTATAATATTTTAAATATCACCCTGAACTTTAATCAAGTGGAAACTATTTTAAGAAGTTGATTCTTTTTGCTTTACTTGCCTTTCATAAAAAAATAGCTGTTCATAATGGGTGCATAAATACTCCTTCTCTGAATTTTAACCTTGATTTCAATGTTTCCCATCAGCGGAGAGAGTGATCTCAGGATAAACAATGTTCTTCCTATTTTAAAATTTATAAATGGACTCTTAACATATTTCCAAGGTTGTGATAATTCCACTATCTAATTGACTTGGCAATTACCTGGTTTTTGATAATACATTTTTTACTAAGCCCAGTCATCTCCTACCTCTCCTGGGCTGGATATTCAAGCTCTTCTCCTTTATAACTTGGTTATGCAATATGGTTAAATTACTACAGATTGCTAAAATTTCTGTGCCTTTTCTCCTGAGCGAATAAATACGAAATGGAAAGTACAGAAACATATCTGCCTTCTGAGTTGTTTCAATTCTTCATAATGCATGAGATAAATGAATGAAGATCCATCAAAATCATAAGCTCCACGCATCATGGCTAATGTGGCATTACATTTCTATGTTTCTTTCCTTTTACTTCATCTGGTAATTTGTCTTTCAAATGGCTCTAACCAAATGATAAAGTTCAGTGCTTGAGATTCTGAACTTGCATCCATTGTTTGGACCTCACAATGAATTACAATAATTTATAAACAATATTTGGCAAATGAAAAGGTCAACTTTTGGTTTCACCGTTGAACAGCATACGAAGATCACTGTACTTAATTCTCACCTTGAAAAAAAATAAGGGGCCACCCTTACACTGGTTTTTCAAGTGAATAACCTTTTCACAGGGTCAAAACATTGAGCCCTACTGACTAAGATTTACCTAATATTATGGAAATAACAAGAAAAGGCCTTGAACCAGTTAGGAGCTTTCTTTTTAAATTGTTTATTGAATAAGAAATGTGGAGACAAATAATACCGCAAACAATGCATAATGATAGTTGCTTGGTCACGCCAGTTACTTATTAAAATTAGCTTTAATTTTTAATCCAAGAAAAAGGTAATCTTCGGAACGAACCAACATGACAGAGTTAAAAATCGATCTTTTGATGTACTTGGTTAAAGTAGTTGATTAGCTTCTTCGTGTCCTAGAAAAATTCGGCGTTGTAACTGGGCCAGACTCCAAATCAAAGTAAATTAAGAACGTATCCTCGTTTGCAAGTGAACTCAGTTCAAGGTCAGATCATGGGTCATCTTTACTTTCGGATTTCGATTTAAAGCGAGACTCGTTTGTTTGTGAATAGAAACGAGACTCGTTTAGGAACGAGACTCGTTTTTAGAAACGAGACTCGTTTTTAGAAACGAGACTCGTTTTTAGAAACGAGACTCGTTTGTAGAAACGACACTCATTTTTAAAAACGAGACTCGTTTGACGAAACGAGAGTCGTTTTGCGAAAGAATACTCGTGTGCCAAACTTTGCTCTTGGCGCATGCGCGGATGTATATATTTTTTTTTCCAGGGTAAAGTTTTAGGTTCAAGATAAGCTGGGATTTTGCTGCAATATGTTAAGGTAATCTCTATTTTCTTTTTCTTGGGATTATAAAGTGCAGGGAAGGCTTTAACCGATATTTTTATAGAGCTTCTAGCATGAATTTCAGCACATAAAGTAGCACTAATTAATTAACTAATTAATTAATTAATTGAATCGGATCCTATCCCATTACTAAAGTTACTTCATCTTTCCACAACAAGAGGGAAACCAGAAATTAAAACCATGAAAGATGTACATTTTGATAAATAAAAATTAAATGCTGAAACTTCGTATTCATTATGCAAGGAATATTTCATCATATTTTGCTGTTTTAGACTTTTTTTTCCCTTTAAGTAGACGCATAGCTGCTTCAACTTGGGCTTTCTATATCGCACATCTGGAGTTATCTTTAGGAGACTGCCCTGTTGCCATTGTTACTGTCGTTACGAAATTTTTTCATTTCCAATCATGAATAAGTCTACTTGTTTTTATTTTTGCCTGCTGGAGTGTAATGAATGTTGTTATGGTACCAGACAATAATCAAAATAATAGGAGTAGGTTCCTACAGGTGCTAAAGGTTGAAATTGAAGGGCTTTTCAATGACTTTGCCAAGTTTTAGATAAATTGAAGGACCTCTTTTGGAAAGGTTTGCATAAGAAAGTTTAAAAATTATTTAACATTATTTCTCAGCTTTTCTATTAAAGTACTGCAATTTTTTACTTGAAAATTGTTGAGAAAAAGCATTGCAAAAATCAAGTTCTAGTCCTCAAATTCAAGTACTTTCAAGACCTTGAATTTGTAATTTTTGAATTCAAGCATCTTCAAAGACTTTCAAGGCTTTTATGAACTATGAGTAGGTAATGTACTTGCCTTTAACTGCAAGGAGAAGGGAATTTTTTATCTATTATTGATATCGAATCAAAGTTTGTTGCAAAATGTTCACCCAAGGGGAGTTTTCACAAATCAGTTGATTGAAGCAATATTACTTTTCAATAGTTCATGTTGTTTTTAATAGAAAAATGTCTGAATATTGAATATCGCTGATGGCCACAACAAGAGAAGTTGTACTATTTACAGTTTTAGTATATTCAATTAGAGGGATTTGACTTTCATTAGATACCAAGAGGCAATACACATATTTTGACCTTTTAGTGGGTTAAAAATACATGTCATAAAAAAAGAACTGAAAACCTCATTGAAAACCCTGTGCATTCATTATTATTTCTTACAAGATTTTCAAGAACTGATTTGCTATTAACTGAATCAGACATTGTTCCTTCACTGTAATCACTTTTAGGATCTAAACTTACTTAATTTAATTCAGATGGTTCTTATTATCTCCCTTTTTTTTCCATGCTACAATAACTATTTTGCATAAGTCAGCCAGTACATTTCGATGATTTTTTATTAATATTCAAGATTTATTTATTTAACACATGATAAATATCATTGGTTTGCATTTCTGTGAATTCCCATCCCAGTCATCAACTGTGGAAGAGAAACAAATACAAAGAGTTAGGTGTGAATTTTGAGTGAAAGTCAATTTAAGATGACAGGCATGGGTAATAGAAAGATGAAACAATCTTCAACTAAAAAAGGCCTTCTAGATGGATGATTTGACTTCCAAGAGACAAGAAGGAACTCTAGGCCAAAAATGATAAATAAGGTAAACCCAGAAATGGCAGTGATTATAACCATGGCAAGGAAGGGAATTAAAGAAAAAGGAGAGGAAGTTATGAACTAAATCAACTAACTTGTAAGAGAAAGGGCTGACAACTTGGCGTTTAGTATTCTGGTTATTTCCTTTTTTTTGGGGGGGGGGGGGGGAGAGGAAAGGTGGGGCATGTTACCTTAAAATTCCACAATAGGATTTAAATCATTCACACCTACCACCTCTATTCATTCACAGGTTCATTGTTACAATGTAAAGATCCATTACTTGACATCAGAAAGTTGTACTGGGGAAAAAAAGAGCAAAAAACAAGTGGGAGTATGTCTTTCTAATGACAGAAAGACATACTCCCACTACAACTAACCCTATTTCAGAAAATTTGGCTGAAATAATTTTTTATTATAGCAATACCAAACATCTCAGTGAGTCAACCAGACTCGTTCTCAGCGAGCCAACTAGACTTATTCTCAGCGAGCCAACCAGACTTATTCTCAGCGAGCCAACCAGAATTATTCTCAGCGAGCCAACCAGACTCATTCTCAGCGAGCCAACCAGACTTATTCTCAGCGAGCCAACCAGACTTATTCTCAGCGAGCCAACCAGACTTATTCTCAGCGAGCCAACCAGACTTATTCTCAGCGAGCCAACCAGACTTATTCTCAGCGAGCCAACCAGACTTATTCTCAGCAAGCCAACCAGACTTATTCTCAGCGAGCCAACCAGAATTATTCTCAGCGAGCCAACCAGACTTGTTCTCAGCGAGCCAACCAGAATTATTCTCAGCGAGTCAACCAGACTTCTTCTCAATGAGCCAGACTTACAAAGTCCAGTATCCTCAGCAAGTCAAAGCCCAGTATCCTCAGCGAGTCAAAGACCAGTATCCTCAGCGAGTCAAAGACCAGTATCCTCAGCGAGTCAAAGCCCAGTATCCTCAGCCAGTCAAAGACCAGTATCCTCAGCGAGTCAAAGCCCAGTATCCTCAGCGAGTCAAAGCCCAGTATCCTCAGCGAGTCAAAGTCCAGTATCCTCAGCGAGTCAAAGACCAGTATCCTCAGCGAGTCAAAGACCAGTATCCTCAGCGAGTCAAAGACCAGTATCCTCAGCGAGTCAAAGACCAGTATCCTCAGCGAGTCAAAGACCAGTATCCTCAGCGAGTCAAAGACCAGTATCCTCAGTGAGTCAAAGACCAGTATCCTCAGCAAGTCTAAGAGCAGTATCCTGAACAAGCTAAAAAGAAAGCATTTAATTTGGGGCCAGTCAAGGTATATGGATCCTCTACAAGTGATAGCTTTAGATTTGCAGCAAACTTAATTCCATTAAACACTATGAGTCTTAGTGTTATAAGCAAGTTGAACTATAGATACAAAATAAGGGACAATCATACTAACCTTTGGAATAAAGCTCCAGGGGAATTGTCCAAATTTCTGTAAAAGAACAAATATGTTAGCCAAGTCACTGGTACCACTAAATGAGGAAAAAATCTAAATGAGAGTGAAAAGGAACCATTGAGTGCTGTATAATTTTTTAAATATCACCCTGAACTTTAATCAAGTGGAAACTATTTTAAGAAGTTGATTCTGTTTGCTTTACTTGCCTTTCATAAAAAAATAGCTGTTGATAATGGGTGCATAAATACTCCTTTTCTGAATTTTAACCTTGATTTCAATGTTTCCCATCAGCGGAGAGAGTGATCTCAGGATAAACAATGTTCTTCCTATTTTAAAATTTATAAATGAACTCTTAACATATTTCCAAGGTTGTGATAATTCCACTACCTAATTGACTTGGCAATTACCTGGTTTTTGATAATACATTTTTTACTAAGCCAAGTCATCTCCTACCTCTCCTGGGCTGGATATTCAAGCTCTTCCCCTTTATAACTTGGTTATGCAATATGGTTAAATTACTACAGATTGCTAAAATTTCTGTGCCTTTTCTCCTGAGCGAATAAATACGAAATGGAAAGTACAGAAACATATCTGCCTTCTGAGTTGTTTCAATTCTTCATAATGCATGAGATAAATGAATGAAGATCCATCAAAATCATAACCTCCACGCATCATGGCTAATGTGGCATTACATTTCTATTTTTCTTTCCTTTTACTTCATCTGGTAATTTGTCTTTCAAATGGCTCTAACCAAATGATAAAGTTCAGTGGTTGAGATTCTGAACTTGCATCCATTGTTTGGACCTCACAATGAATTACAATAATTTATAAACAATATTTGGCAAATGAAAAGGTCAACTTTTGGTTTCACCGAGGAACAGCATACGTAGATCACTGTACTTAATTCTCACCTTGAAAAAAATAAGGGGCCACCCTTACACTCGTTTTTCAAGTGAATAACCTTTTCACAGGGTCAAAACATTGAGCCCTACTGACTAAGATTGACCTAATATTATGGAAATAACAAGAAAAGGCCTTGAACCAGTTAGGAGCTTTCTTTTTAAATTGTTTATTGAATAAGAAATGTGGAGACAAATAATACCGCAAACAATGCATAATGATAGTTGCTTGGTCACGCCAGTTACTTATTAAAATTAGCTTTAATTTTTAATCCAAGAAAAAGGTAATCTTCGGAACGAACCAACATGACAGGGTTAAAAATCGATATTTTGACGTACTTGGTTAAAGTAGTTGATTAGCTTCTTCGTGTCCTAGAAAAATTCGGCGTTGTAACTGGGCCAGACTCCAAATCAACGTAAATTAAGAACGTATCCTCGTTTGCAAGTGAACTCAGTTCAAGGTCAGATCATGGGTCATCTTTACTTTCGGAACGTAGTGACACAGATTTCACAGGGAACTTTATAAAGAAAAATTTCCCAAATCCTTAGAGGAGCTGCGTTCGTTTTTGGATCCATCTCAAACCTCCAGTAAACAAGCCTGATTGTAAATAGTTATTGAATAATGAAACGCTGGGGCCAAATTTATTTAAACATGGAATTGTTTCGCGTAATTCCGCCCAAAAACCCTTTGGCTATTGGACAGGAGGGTAATCAAAACCTTTGCTTGGCATGTATGATACTGTAATAAGAATACGTGGCACTAGCTTACTTGTAACATAAGTTGAACTGTGAACTTATAAAATTCAGCTGAATTTAGTCACGTACTTACCCGACTCTCGACTCTTGCCTTGTAAACAACGTAGCAACCGGTATCATTTCAAAAGCATAGATGTGTCATCATGTAACAGAAATGGATTGTTTATGTGATGTATTCCACTACATTCTCGTTAAGCAACTTCTAAAACGACTGCCATTCTCGACACACGCGTACCATTGTGGCTGTAGCTGCTGGTTTCCTCTCTAAGCCATAACTAAGTCTAAGCTGTCACATCAAGTTGGAACACGCTGTGCTTGTTAAAAATTAAAAAAAACATCGAAAGGAGAAAAAGATAAGGCTGAAGGCGTGAACGAAGCCAGTAAATCTAAGATGTAAAATTACGACCTTGACGGCAAAGTAAAAATTTGAATGACATTGCGCTTGATTCAAGGACCTTTGCCGGCGTGGGAAAGTTCAATCTCGAGCCTAGGGGCATCTTGGCGTTTGTCAGCGGTATGACCTCAGGGAGAATGGGTTACCATAAGCGCCCAGCCTCAAATAAGCGCCCAGCCTCAAATAAGCGCCCAGCCTCAAATAAGCGCCCAGCCTCAAATAAGCGCCCAGCCTCAAATAAGCGCCCAGCCTCAAAAAAGCGCCCAGCCTCAAATAAGCGCCCAGCCTCAAATAAGCGCCCAGCCTCAAAAAAGCGCCCAGCCTCAAATAAGCGCCCAGCCTCAAATAAGCGCCCAGCCTCAAATAAGCGCCCAACCTGAAAGCCCAAAAATTAAGGTTACCTCCTACCTTCGCGGATGTCCTTCGGGAGAAAATTCGTACGCGCGCTAGTTGGAAGAAAACCCTAACAAAATAGACATCAAAACAAAGGTTAATAAATGCAATTTACGATAGAAATATAATTTCGGCGATTTTTTCACTTAGGAAGTGTCAGGAGCCGGAAAGGCGTGAAACGACCGAGTGTTTTTCTATTGAATTTATCAGGTATCGGATCCCGCGGCACGAGAAAAATGGCTGCCTAGTCTCATTCACAAGGTATCAATCAACAAAAATGTGTCAGGCTTTTCCAATATTCTGATTGGTTGTCTGGATATTCGCATCTAAAGTTAGAGTAGCGAAAAATATGCGAAGCGTTTTGCGTAAATGGACACCACGTAAAAAATATTTAAAAGATCAAAATTTCCTGACACACTTTTGTTCGTCATCATCCCGGGAATGTTTTGGCGAAATTTCACGAAAATTGGTCAAATCTACATACCCTATAAATTCGTTCAAAGTGGATGTATTCCTCTCAAAATCAAATGCGAGATTTTAGCTCCCAAAGGTTTGTAAACAACTTGCGCCACACCAGGAGATTATCTCGCCTCCCGAAACCGCAAACCAATGAGAAAGACGAGACCCGCCGTCAATGACAATGGATCAAGATTGTCCCGGGAAAAGTATCGTGTAGCAGTCTTTTTTTTTTTTTCTCGCCCTGTTGATCGTTTTGTAATGGACAAAGTCGGCGAAGAGAAAACCCTCGGCAGAAAGGGTAAATCTGTCGCATTCTTCTTTTTCTCCATCGGTTTCGTCAGATTCCAACGAAGAATCTTGTTTACAACCTTCTGTAGTGTTGACTTTAATTTTTCCGCTCTTTGCCCCAAGGATAATTGAATGCTGTCGATCTTCAGTGGATGCCAAGCTTGTCGAAGGCTCCTGGCCAAACCAAGAACCTTTGTCGCTTTGTTTTGTTTTGTTTTTTCTTTTTTTTTGACAAAATGCTGCCATCTCTCTCTTCTTTGGACCTTTTTCTCTTTTTCTTTACCCAAGGACTCTTCTCTAATTTTGAGTTTTGTGTTATATCCACGAGAAAAGACTTTCTACGAGCAGATTACTTCCACGTATGAAATTTGTCAAGGGCGCGATGTAATATCCCTCCTAATATTCGAATATTCCCCCGGGGGGTTCGCCCATTTACGAGATTATGACACCTTCCTGATTTATTAACTTTTATTCGAAAATACTTTTTTTTTAAATAAGTCGGACGCTTTTTGAAATTTTTAATTTTTTTTCTTTTGCAAACACTAGTTAAAAAGCGTAACTTCAATCTAGTCCCAAAACAAATTAGCCTCTGAAGGTAGGAAGTAACCTTAAATAAGCGCGCTTAATAATGATAAATAATAATAGTAATAACAATAATAATAATGGTCTCTATTGATTCAAAACAGAAAAATACAGTCCTAATGTTACAAGCAATTTGAGTTAAAAGAGTTAAAAGGTTAATAATTCCACAAAATTAAATTTACCACTTGATTACAGTTAAAAATTGTCATATAGGTTATGTCTAAAAATTAAACGACCAACGAATGTATTTTTAAAACGTTTACTTTTGATGCTTGTTCTGGTGCCAGACGTAGTCCGTAAGTTGTAGCTGCAGGCCTTTACAAGCAGAATAAAAAGCGACAGGGGTGATTGGCGGCCTTAGAAACCTTTTTAAAAATACTGCTGCTTCTGTAAAATTGATCGTAAATTGTGATTTCTTGTAATAAAATTCCGTTTCCAACGATCG
Organism: Stylophora pistillata; assembly: GCF_964205215.1. Taxonomy (NCBI): domain Eukaryota; kingdom Metazoa; phylum Cnidaria; class Anthozoa; order Scleractinia; family Pocilloporidae; genus Stylophora; species Stylophora pistillata. The sequence goes on along the minus strand of NC_142523.1, from coordinate 37,393,509 downwards.
AAAAAAACATTGTAGTGGGGTGAGGTCGGAGTCTGATGCTCCATATGGGCATATGTGAAATCGGGGAAGTACTAAGGAATCGAAAAGAAAGTCTATTTGTACCTGCTTATACCCCTCTTTACGTAGACATCTAAGGACATAGAGGCATTTAAAGTGCACCTACACCCAAAAAATTTTTTTCGCTTAACGAAGTAAGCTTATTTTTTTGAGTATTTCTGCGAAAAAATTTTTTTATTTGCTCAAATCTTCAATTTTCTATGCCCAGTCAAAATACGGAAAATCGGCCGCCATCTTGCCCCACGACCGAGTTTAAAGAGGAATGGCTCTAGTGGGTAATGTGACGTCAAATCGAGAACACGAAAGTCTGCATTTCACACATTTTCACTTGTTTGGGAAGGTTGTAGTAGATAATTGTCCGAAAATATGCCGACTAAGTGTGTTGTAGAAGGATGTAGCAACGTGCGAAATTTGCAAGAGGGTATCGCGCTTCATACATTCTTCATACAACACACCTAGTCGGCATATTTCGGACAATATCGACGACAATCTTCCCATACAAGTGAAAATGTGTGAGATGCAGACTTTCGTGTTCTCGATTTGACGTCACATTACCCGCTAGAGCCATTCTTCTTTAAACTCGGTCGTGGGGCAAGATGGCGGCCGATTTTCCGTATCTTGACTGGGCATAGAAAATTAAAGATTTGAGCAAATTAAAAAATTTTTGCACAGAAATACTCCAAAAAATAAGCTTACTTCGTTAAGCGAAAAAAAAATTTTGGGTTTAGGTGCACTTTAACATGTGTATTGAACCTACAGTCACTCTGAAAGGTGACACCTAGAATGCTCACATAAGTACAACTAGGGATCCCTAACACAGGAGGGTACAATTCATGATTGCCTTTCAAGGACGGTAAGCTCCTTACATTTGCTGGGGTTAAATAACATTCCATTTTTTCTATCCACTCTAAGAAATGTTTGACCAATGTCTCAGACATGTCTTTAACTTTGTAAACAGGAGCAATGATATTTCAGTGAAACAGCAGCATACTAGAATAACACTGGCAGGGTATCTAAATAGATCTCTAGATCATTTATAAAAATATGGAATAGTTAGTGTCCGCTTACGCTACCTTGAGTAGTACCTTGATTCAATAATTTCCAATCAGAAGAAATATTATTGTAGCAAATTCTTTGGTTTCTACCTTTCAAAACACACGGGTATAGTTTAATTATATATGGATTTAATTGGAGATTTCTCGACTTTCTTTCGAGCAAGAACCAGAATACGGCAATTGAATTTTTTTTATTGGTTGATTGAAAAGGTGATGGACTCAACACAGAAAGTGTGTTTTTCTGAAGGGATCGATCGATGTTTTAACAGTTTTTTTTTTTTTTGTCTTAATCAAATTTTTCCATTGTAAACTCCCAAACTGCCACTCGATGCGTGGAAAACATCCAACCAAAGCCACTGCACAAAGCAATGACGGGAAGATGTTTTTCATGAAACGATGGATTGCTGTTGTTCCTGCCAAAGACGTACAAGTGGATATAAGTCATTTCATTAACTTGTTTGGAATAAAAAGTAGAAAAGAAGAGATTGTAGAGCCGGTGCAAGCGAGCGGATATGTAAATGTAGAAAAGTAAGATGTCAGAATAGCATGAAATAACAAATTCGAAAAAAGAAAGTCTGTGATCATGATCAGCATCAAAGGAGAAATCGAGATGTTTTTCTTGATATGTAAAGAAAATCGCGAAAAATGGTTGTATGTTTGAAAACACAGAAATGAGGTGCGTCGCCATTCAAAGCCTTTCTCAGGCCACACTTTCAGCATCTGCTTACACTTAAAAGTAAACCGTTCTGAAAATCCATCACACCCACGTCTAGGGTAATCCGAGAAGAAACTTCAGATGTTAATACAGAGGGTTTCCTTTCATATTTATATATGAATCTTAAGCTGGCCTGTACTTCTGTGATGCACTTCACCCAAATATTAGTAAGATGTCATGGCCTCCGAAACCTACCGAGCTATGTGATAGTGCAGTCAAACTTTCAGAAGAACTAGATGCGTTTCTATACTCTAAACTGGCAACACACACACATCTCGGCGGAATATTCTGATCGCGTGCGGCGCCTTGTTACCTCTTTTGGCCAGGACATTATTGAAGGAGTTACGGCAGGAGTACAAAAACCACCCAAGCAAATACTGTTACCGTATGCCGAACAATGTTCAACTTATCCAGATGCCACACCGATTGGGGCATGAGATCGGTCCTTTGCCTGAAACTATCAAGCCATATATCAAAGCAACACTCCCGTGGGGTATTATAGATAGACTGGAGGAGACCCTTTCTGGTGCAGGAACCAAAAAGCCAGTGGCTAGGATGGATTTAACATTTCTGTCCTTAATGAGGTTCAACTATCTCACTGGCTGTCAACAGGTATCTCCCGAGTATCGATGTGCCTGCTAATGACATGGCTACCGTTCACAAGGTTCTAGTGCAGTCTCTCAAGGTAAAGAACACGCTCAACTTAAAGAGCATCGGCTTCGTCATTGACTTAACACTGTATGCAAAGGCAAGCGAGGGACAATGGAAACAAAGCGCAAAATTGAAAGATATGGTTATGAAAATGGAAGTATTCCACACAGCATGCACCATGTTGTCCAACACTGGCAAACGCTTCCAGGATGCTGGCTTGCGGGAACTGTGTGTAGAGTGTGATGTGATAGCAGAAGGTTTTATTGCAGAAGTTCTAAAGGGACTTACTCGTGTATGAAGCCCGATACTGATAAATCCCTTGATTCCACTATTCCTGGTAAGTGGAAAAATTTTCTTTACAGAATTTTAAAAAATTAAAAATGAAAAAATGAAGCTGTAAACCTATTTGTTTCTGTACTTCTAAACATAGCAAAATTTACATAAAGTAACAAGAAATCACCTTTATAAAGTTATGTTTTTATAGACTCATGCATAATACAAATTTAACTGCCAACTGCAAGAAGAAAAAAAATCAAGGCCTTTCCCTTTAACTTTAAAGATGACAAGGACATGGGAGGGCAAAGACATGACATTGAGGAGAGGAAAACTTTAAGTGAGGGTAAGATTTAACAAACAAAATTCATTAAGTTTCATGGCTGAAGAATTTCTCCAGTTTTCTAATTTGCTCAAAGCATTCCAAAATGGGAAATTCAGGCCAATCCCGCATGACCAAAAACCTATAAACAACTGACGACAACAATTTCTTCTCACTATCCTCACAGAACCAGAAATGAAGAAAAAGAAGACCCGAAAGAGAAGAAAGAAGAAAAATATTGAATCTCAGCAAGAAGGAAACGAAAAACCTAGTTAAAGTGTTGATGAAGTTATTAATAAGTGCAAAAGTTATCATGCAATGTCTTCTATATTGAAATAGCCTTAACTTTTCTTTCAATACCTGTCAAACAGTTATCTTTGCAAATGTGATGAGAATAAATGATATAAAGTTTTCCAATATGTATTAGTCGACTGTAATCGGGCCAGATGGTATTATTTGACAACATTTTCCAGAGGTAAAGAGGTCAACGAGCTATAATTTTATGCAACTGATGACAAAAATTTTTGTTTCAGTCATCATGGTCATTATGCACTTATCAGCGGCCGTCCCAGGGGGGGAGAGGGTGACCCCGGAGAACCCCTTGGCATTTGCAAAGGAATTTCCTAAGCCTCCTAACCAACAATAACATTGTTCAATATAAAGCTACCAATGCCCTTCCCCTGGGGACAAAGAAGTATGCTCTACTAACTCAAACAATTAATGCTCCAAAAGAATGTTATTTGCCACAAACTAAAACTTACTTCAGCTTGTGTTTACTATACAGGGCTATACAGGGCTCAAAGTTAAAAACATCCTATGTGGCTTTTTGCCGGCGACTAACTGGAAAAAGTAGTAGTAGTAGTAGTTTTTTTACATCTGTAGGTATCAATGGTAATAGCCAGTCACCATGGTAAGCATCTTTTATTCTCAAGATGGCGGCAACGGTAAAAATCCAGTGGGTGTTTTCCCATGTGTCTCGTCTCGGAGGTGCAAATGCAAAATTGGCGACGAAAGTCTATTCCCCCGTATGACCCCAGGGTCGACCCCCAGGATGGC